>NC_056522.1:230666375-230681058 GCF_019175285.1 Sceloporus undulatus
AAAGCAGCTAAAAACAATAAAATATCCAACATCAGACAATAACAATAGCATCAACAAGCAAGGCAGGGATCATACACAGACAGGGCATGTCATTCACATCCAGGGGGTATTCATATCAGGCGGGGTATGCTCGGCTAAAAAGCTGTTTTAACTGCTTTTCTAAATGTTTCTAACGAGGCTGCCAAGCGGATCTCCTCAGAAAGACTGTTCCAGAGTCTCGGAGCCATTGTTGAAAATGCTCTTTGTGAAGTAGCAACATACTTAGAGGTTGCTATCTCCAAAAGGTTCTTACCCGATGTTCTAAGAGTGTGGGGTGGATTATATAGGGAGATACAGTCCCGTAAGTAACTTGGACCCAAGCCATGTAGGGCTTTATAGGTAATAACCAACACCTTGTACTGTGCCCGGAAGCAAATAGGGAGCCAGTGAAGATCTTTTAAGATAGGTGTAATATGGTCGAACCTTGATGAACCAGTGACCAATCTGGCTGCCATATTTTGCACTAACTGAAGCTTCCGAGCTTGGCACAAGGGTAGCCCCATGTAAAGTGCATTACAGAAATCTAGACGAGAGGTTACCAGAGCATGTACCACCGTTTCAAGGTCCCTTCGGTCTAGGTAGGGTTGCAGTTGGCATATCAACCGAAGTTGATAGCAAGCACTTCTGGCCATCGCATCTACCTGAGATGTCAATTGCAGGGACGAGTCCAGAAGTACTCCTAAACTGCCAACTTTGTCCTTCAGGGGAAGTGTGACCTCATCCAGGACAGGTTGGCAAATTTCCTTCCTTAGGCCCGAGGAACCTATCACAAGTACTTCCATTTTCTCTGGATTCAGTCTGAGTTTGTTTTCCCTCATCCAGCCCATTACCGACTCCAGGCAGGCATTTAGAGGAGAAAATCCATCCTTAGTCCCTGTATCAGTCAGAGACATAGAGAAATATATTTGGGTATCATCAGCGTACTAATAACACCGCACCCCATGTCTCCGGATGATCTCTCCCAGCGGTTTCATGTAAATGTTGAACAGCATGGGGGACAGTATAGCTCCTTGAGGGTCACCAGATGTCAGCAAATGTCCCCCAGCTTCACCATACAGATGACTCTGTATGATACATTTGCAAATAGCAATTAAAATCACAAGCATCATTAGTGGGCAGCAGCCATTAAAAGAAGGCCAATTCCATGCTAGAACAAGGTGAGAATGAATACTGAGAGCCAATGTAGGGTAGCAGTGAGAGTGGGGGACTGAGACCTGAGAGCTGCAGGTTCAGTTTTGTCCATGGTCATGAAAGTCACTGAGTGGCCCTGCCACAGGTCATACTCTATTGTGAAGACAAAAGGGGAAGGGAAAAAAGCCATGTATACCACTTTAAGTTCACTGGGAAAAAAGTGGGAAATAAATGTAACCAATAAATATTGCAGGTCTCCTGGCCTCAGTCCATAGTCTAATTCAGCAGAGTTGTGCTTTTTGTTGTTGTTGTTGTAAGTCAGAGATGGAAAACTTTGGCAGGTCTTGGACCCACCTCTAGGGCTTTCTGAAAATCATCACCATGCTGAAAGTTCACTTTCTCCAGTTTATTATGAACTAGAAGGGATCAGAAGTGCATATCTGTTCATTTGTTTTTAAAAAGCACATTTTCACAGAAAGAAATTGTTCCCTAGCTATACATGAGAAACATGTTTCTGAGACACTTTTAGAAGCAAAATTTCTCCTCTTTTAAATGAGGCCATAAAACAACATTGTACACAGCCCAAAAGGCTGTGTGTTGCTTATTCCTGGTTTAACTAATACTCCTGTACTATTACATAAATAATCACAACAGTCTGAAGCATTGGGGGGGAGGGGATTCTTAAAACAAAAGATGTCTGATGCCCCTGAAAAAAAGAGGAAAAAATCACTTTGCTAGATTAGAATGGAAAAGAGGAGCCAATCTCTGCACAACACTGGGTTTTGCAAGCCCCAGGTATTTCACTCATATCTTTTAATTATTACGTCAGATATATGCATTGTTTATGCTCAGTCACCAAGTACATTCCAGAACTCCAAAGGGTAAAAGCAATAATTGTTCTCAGTAGTCTCAGGGATACACATAATATTTCTATTTTAGTCTCTGTTGCTTCTTAAAGAGGAATAATTAGGTGTTAAACGGTTGGCCAAGTTGTTCTGCAATATCTTCTAAACACTTTTGAAAGACAATACGAAAATTAATCTTTCTGTAATTCCAGATGTACCCTAGATCGGAAATTCTTAACATACACATAGAAATATGGATGTGGAAAGTAAAAAGCATGATATTTCATACCAAGATCATGATAAGCCCTTTTGAACCACTTAACCTACATCTGAACCTCAATAATTCACATTCCAAAGACTCCTTTCAGAATTTCCATTAATTCCATAAAAACGAAGCAAGCAATGAATCAAACAGAAGGAGCAAACTTTAAAAATAAATAATCTGATCCTAAGACTTGCTTTGTCAACATAAAATCACAAATCATGCCAGCACTGCAGAAACGATGTATCAGCATCACACGTCAACACAACAACACAGGAGACCTTCACTACATGAGTGTTGAAATTCTATTTGTCCATTTATAACAAAGAGTTTGCCTTCTTTTGACAACCAATCAGAATTTTCAACTTGCCATGTATGTGAACCATGACTACTCACTCATTCAGGGTCTACATTAGGTTTTTTTTTTTTAACCAGAGTTACATATAGCTCTGTAGAAGGGCAGAAAACTCTGCAACCATCATCACTCCTAACTCATGGGAACGGGCAACAGAGAGCCTGAGCTGTAAACTTAAATGGACAGCACAGTGAGTTCATTCTGCTTGATTGTAACATAGTAGTTTATCTCTGTATGGAAAAAGTGGGAAATTTTTCTTATATCCCACAAATAATAATAATAATAAATAATAAAATTTATGTATATACCGCTATTCCATTTGATTACAGCGGTGTACAACAATTGCAATAACGATACAATACAGTTTGAAAGCCCATGGTGCAAGATTATCAAAGTGAAAAAATCTCAGTTTTGATTTTGTGTCTGAAACCACACTGCATTTCCCTTTTATCCTTGTCATATCAGGTTGCAAGACTTGGGAAGAAGGCTTCAAAACTGCATCAAATTTGTTATGCATTTCTCCTAATATGCTCATTTATTTATCCCTTTTCTCTGATGTACACATTTTCTCATTGACTGAAGCAGTTATGCATTTTTATCTATTTGCATTTCATAAAATGCATACTGTCTTGTGCATATTTCATTTCTCTGAAATCTTCCATAAGTCATGTGAATTAAAATCACAGAACCGTAGAGTTGGGAGGTAAAGCTCCTCTAATCCAGACTCCTACTGACGCAGTAAATCTATAACCAGAATCCTAACCTTCTCTAAATATATTCCAGATTGTCAGCATCTGTCTCAAACTGTAGTGCCTTTATTTATTTATTTATTTATTTATTTATATCCAGCCTTTTCCCCAAGTTGGGACCCAAGGTAGCTCTCTATCTATCTATCTATCTATCTATCTATCTATCTATCTATCAAATCAACATTTTAAAAAACAATTAAAATAGTTCAATTAAAACAATACAAGTTTTAAAAATTACAGACAATAGACAAAATTTAAAACATACAAAGTTAACAAATAATCTAAACCAACCCCCATCCCCCAATAAAACCAGGCCTGCATGATTTTAAAAAGCTTGCTTGAATAAAAATGCCTAGAAGTGAACACAGTACTTCAAGTAAGTAAGGTCTGGCCAAAGGAAAAGAGAGTGGTGTTCTTACTTCTCTTGATCTAATCACCATTATGTCCATGAAGCCTTGAACTGCATTAGCAGTTCTAGCCACCGTATCTTATTGATGTCTATGTTTAGCTTGAGATTTTTCCAAGCCAGGTGCTACCCACCTGATTTTCTCTGGCTAAATATTGAACCTTACATTTATCTCTTATGAAATTCATTCTTTTTTGTTTGTTTATTCTCCAGTCTGTTAAACACATCTGTTGTATTCCAAGATATTATCTCTCCCTTCCATTTTGGTGTCATCTGCAGATCTGATGAATAACCTCTCTATTCCAGCATTCAGGTCTTTTATAGATATGTTGAACAGCACTGGGCCCAGGACACAATGCTGTAACAGCTTACTAGTCACTTCTCTCCAGGATGAAAAGGAGGTACTGATGGTTCCCTTTGGGTTCAGTCCATTCTAGAAGCTGCACTAGCAATGTCTAATCCACATTTTACCAGTTTACACACAATTTTTAAAGCAAACATGTTTCTTCTTACAACAAGTCTCAGGAGGTGCAGTACTTTTTTGAGCTGTTGATTCCCAATGAAATTCTTTTCCATTATGTAAGAAGAGTAGAATATGGCAAATTCACAGATTAAAGAGTACTTAAAATCTCTACACAAAGGTTCCCTGAAAAACAAAGCAGATACAAGGCTAGCCCTGACCGTACACTGTTTGGAAGCAAAGGACAAGATGGTGATTTGTTTCTTCTTTTTATAACAGACACAGGAAAAAATGGAGCAATAAGGGCCAATTTCCTTGACAAGCATTCCCAATAACTGAGAATTAAGAGCCTGGAAATGTCCAGAAACTTACTTCTGGTTTTCATTTCTTTTTTAATGTTTAAAATGTAGGGGTGCTGCATGTCACTTAGAAAGACAATCACCACTCCTGGAAGATTACAGGTGTCTTATGGTCCAGTCAGCAAGTGATCTAGGAATTTTGTGGTTGGAGTGTAAGAGCTTTCAAGTAGTTAATCCAGTCCAAATCAGTAACAGGTTATCTAGCAAGATGAAGGAAGAAACAAGTGGGTGGTCATCAGCCCATCCAGAAGTTGTTACACCAGGTTAGTAGCAGTGGTGTGTCTAGTATATTTGAGATCTGGTGCAGATAAATTTTAATAACCCTCTTCCCACTGCCCCACCTCTCTTCAACCGCCTTTCCCAGGTCCAATAGAGCTGCTGACTGGGCAAGAAAGGGAAGCAATTCACATTTCCACCAGGCCAACAGAGTTGCAAGTCCTGGATAGCAGCCCTTTCCCACCAGCAGCCACTGGTGCGAATGGGCTGCTACTGCCTTCCCACAACCTTTTATGGGTCTGGCAAAGCTCCTGACCAGGCAGGAAAGAGGGGAAAGAGTCTCTCCTTATCTCTTTGACAATCTGAAAGGTGATTGCTTAATGCCTAATCTGCAAAGGTGATGGCTTCTGACTAGTGGTAGGTCTAGCCCTGGCCAGATATCAATATAATTAATCAACACCTATTTTGTAATTGAATCAGTGTGGAGTCTTATGATTCAGCTGTCTCTGAAACAACTAATAACCTTGGTTATTGCCTCAGTTATGGGGCTACGCACATAGGTAGCATGAGCCATGTGTATTTATATGGCTTGGACTTTTATGCTACAATAAAATACTTTTTATTAATTATTTTATTGGAAGTTTTTATATTAAACAAATCAGTCGTACAACTTTTACAGATCACTACTGAACTGGCAATTCTCACTAGCATTTACAATATCTTTTGCAATTAGCTACCCTCAGTGTCTTCCACATCCAACTACACAACAGCATACCCCACAACAGGCATAAAAATAAGACTTGTTAGTAAACATACATCTTCATTCTTTGACAAGTCAAAGGAATATAGATGCCTGCCAGTAAAACCTGATTATTTGATTTGTACTTATTCCCAAATAAATAGGGCAACAACATTTAGGTCACCCTATTCTTTCAAGTAACCAGTGAGTTCATCTTTTTTCATAAATTATAGCGTAGGACCATTATGAGCAGACAGCATTGCCTAGATTAAATCCAATATAAATCCAAGGTACAGTAAAAGGTAAAGGTATTCCCCATTGACAAGGTTGTCAAGTCGTGTCCAGCCATAGGGGGCAGTGCTCATCGCTGTTACTAAGACAAAAAGCCAGCGTTGTCAGAAACTATTCTGTGATCATGTGGCTGGCATGACTGCACCGAACACTGTCTACCTTCCCACTGGAGTGGTACCTATTTATCTACTTGCATTTGCATGCTTTTGAACTGTTAGGTTGGCAGAAGCTGGGACTAGTGATGAGAGCTCATTCCATCATGCGGCAACCAGGCCTCGAATTGCCAAACTGTCAATCTTGCAATCAACAGAGTCAGCATCTTAACCACTTGAGCCACTGCATACAGTAGACCCACTAAAATGAATGAGTCTCATAAGTTACCATTCATGTAGATCCACTGATTTCCATGCGTCTACTTCAGTTGGGAGAAACATTGGATTCAGCCCTCTGATGGATGATAAATTCCAACCACAATTTTATTTAGGTATTTGATTTTATTGTACATACCTTATTCATTTGGTATTTTAATCTATTGTTTTCAACTCTGAAATCTCTGCTACAGAGTGATTTATAAATGTATTAATTAAAAAGTAAAGCTGCATGCTAATAATAACAGACACCAACTTTAAAAATAAACATGTAACTACTTTTTTTGAATTTCCTTTCCATTTTCTTTCCAAAAAGAAAATTGCTTACCAGGAAGCTTGAAGAATCTGTCATTTAACTCAATCTACTAGACCTGTTTTACATACCAAATCTAATTTATCAAATACCAGCATCTGCACTGTTATCACAGGCCTTTTCCTCATTTCCAATTTTGCAAGATACCAGATGTTGCTCTTTTTCAGGGGTTTATTAACTTAATATAGAAGAGATTGCTGCACTGTTCCCCTTTGCTTCTTAAACAAAGCTGCAGAAAACTGCAGAAGCGTTGGGGAAAACGCATAGTCAAAAACCATTAGGAATAATAACTATCAACGTAACGCTTCAGCACAAGAGCCATTTTCTCCATTTCAATCATTTGTGAGCACTCTTCAGAATATGTAAATTAATGTATGTTGTTCTTCTTGCATTTTATGAACACTCAAATGGCATGCAACAGTTCTAAACAATGTGCAAGCTGAACAACCCCAGAGAGAATTATAAATGCCTCAGATAAACAAAGCCAAATACTGAGAGCTCATTCACATGTAACTCCACTTGAAATCAGTGCATGCATAGGTCCTATTTATAAAGAATTGGCAATACATAGGTGTCACATGTGACCTGACAAACACCTAGGTTTCTCCCAAGTATATAGGGCTGACAGCGACAGATCTCAAGACCTGACACTGAGTTTTAGATTTTTGTGGATCATCTCCAGGAGAAGAAGGTGTAAATTCACCAGTTTTGGTGAGCTCAGCTAATTGGTACTGGGAAATGTGAAGTTTTAAATAAGAAAAAATAATGAGTTTTGATGGAAGTTTTCTTTATGGGCAAGAATTGAAGTTTGTTGAATACTGTAATTCCTGTAAGACAAGTACTTTTCAATTCCATTTTGATTTTTGGTTCTTTTTCTTTACTTATTCTTAATATTTTGTGCTTCTCTCTCTCTCTCTCTCTCTCTCTCTCTCTTGTCTCAGAAATATTTAAGAGCCAAAACAACCCAGATTAACTACATTATGAAGAAAGATTCAGCATTACTGATGATCAAGTTAAGCTTCCATTTCAAAATGAGCAAAATAGTTTATCTTCTCCATGTTCCTAAATCTAATTTTACATTCCGCAAGGGTGACATGCTATTTAAAGCAATTGGGAATAGAAAAACATAAAGAGATGTATTGCCTTAACCATAAACCTTTAAAAGCAACTTTAAAATATGTAGCCAAAGGAAAAAATATATATATCAAATATTCATGAGACAATTCAGTTGATGGTTTTTGTTTTAATGTTGCTCTTGTTATTTCTGGTCATATTCAAATTTGCATGTTGAAAAGCTGATCTTTGCATTCTCATTGTAGCTGTGCATTTCAGGAGTCAATCTATCAGAAATAAATATAAACTCCCTATATCTATTACCATCATGAAAGATCTGGTTAAACAGAAGCAATCTTCACATTAGGTGCACATAAAACTAGCTATAAGATATACCGACACACATATCTTGTCAGCGCTTCAGTAAATGGAAGTTTACTGTAACCAATATTTCATAACTGCCTTTTACAGAGTCAGTATGCCGATCACTAAATGTATGGGAAGTTAATGAGATGCTGCCTCAAGGATTTAGAATGCTTCTTACAGCACTGATTTTGCATATGAAACATGACTGATCCCGATCTCATCACCTTTCCAGTTTCTACAGAAATACCTTATCAGGAAAAACAGAAGGGGGGGGGTCATATATTAAAAAGCTTTTTTTAAAAAAACAAACCAAGTATCTTTTGCTATCAGCAACAAGACAGGAGATACTATATTAGAAGTCTCCAAACTCAATAAAATAGATGGCAGGTACCATATGTAATCAGCTGGAAAAATGACTGCATTTGGTGCTGCCAAGAATCAAAAGGCTTGCCTCCATCGGTGCCTCCCAGTGCATTAATCAATCTTGATTTCACCGGTGGCATCTTAAACAGGCACAGCTGGGAAATAGGAAAAGCCTGGAATTGTTGTACAAAAATTATTCTGCACCACCAAAATGGGATTTCTTCAGTGATAGCATCACATTACAGCACTACAAAATAAGCAGTCAAAAATTCTATATGACCCGCTGTGGACATGATGGTTATCCTATATGAGCCAAGGGGCATCTTGGTGACCTCTATTCCTTGTGTTCTCTCTCCATCTGTCTTTTTCTTTCCAGAGCCACTCAAGTCTGCTTCTACTCAAAAGAGGTGATTCCCCCCCCCCAACTTGGCTCCCATTTTTGCTCTCTTGCTCGTTTGTCATTCTTTTCTATTGCTATGCAAAGCTTGCTGTATTGCACTTGCTGTACTGTACAGATGAACATGCACACAATTCTGCTAAAAAAAATAAATTAAGGTTATTTTGGAGGGATAGGCAGGGTGAGGAAAAGGCAGACTATGGTTTAAATCTAACTTAATGCTACCTGAGTGACAGTCCCTGCTTGTATAGTTGTACTGGATTAGGCCCTTGTGCTAGTGCAACAGGCTTTGTACTGGCAAAATGACATAACTAGATGCAGGAAAATGGATCCCTGCATAATCTCACCTATGCCAATATATTATTTTTTAAAAATGGTTACAGAAACAAGCCAGAATTAGCAAAGTGATTCAAAGCAAACAGAGTGAGCAAAGTTATCCAAAGTGATATAGGAAAATCTTGCTGTTTAATACAATGCAGTATAAACCAACTTAGAGCTGAATCTCCTAAACCACTTGTTCCCAACCTGTGGGTTGGGACCCCTCTGGGGGTCAAATGACCCTTTCATGGGGGTCGCCTAAGGCCATTGGAAAACACCTATTTAATTAGAGTTATGAAGTAGCAATGAAAATAATTTCATGGGTTTGGGTCACCACAACATGAAGAACTGTATTAAAGGGTCGTGGCATTAGGAAGGTTGGGAACCACTGTCCTAAACCAATGTGTAGGTCACAGAGAAAAAGGCATCCAAATAATTTGGTTTAATCTCCTTGCATACAGTAAATACAATATTTTCTGTTTTGAAAAGAATCAATCTCAGAGAAGGAAATGAGGAAGAACAACAAATAACTGAGTTCTCCTCATTTTCTCCAACAACCCATCAGGATGATGTTCAAATGGATTTCCCAGGTCCTTTCTAATTCATTTCTTTCTCTGTGATCTGAAAGGGGATGAAAGAGAAAGAATGACCATTATCCTTTTGATTTGGAAGCCTTGACTGCCCCCTTATTAGAATGTGCAGCTTCAGATATTAAAGCATCAACTCAGAAATTCTAAAGTACTGTTTATTAAACTTGGTAACCACTTGCAATCTTCCATGTTTCAAAAATAATTTCAATCTCTCTCTATATACAGTGGGCCCTCACCTTACGCGGGGATCCGTTCCAGATCCCTCCGCGTAAGGCGAATTCCGCCTATGCTCAAGCCCCATTGTAAACAATGGGGCTCGTGCACGGCAGCGCGGTGGCGCATGGGGCACAACAGGTGCGCACACCCATGCAATTCAATAGGACGCGCCGCCCCGCGCGTGCCCCGTGGCTTGAGCGCGTATGCTCAAGCCGTGTAAAGCGTGCCCGCGTATGGTGCGGGCGCGCTGTGTGTGTGTGTGTGTGTGTGTGTGTGTGTGTGTATGTATGTATGTATATATATATATATATATATATATATATATATGAGTTAAGGGAAGGCTTATGTTGTGTTGTATTTTTTACTGGCACTCATTGGTTGCCCAAAAATGCTACAACAAGACAATTGCAAGTTGCCACCTCAGAGTCAACAAATAACCTACAATCATTACTGCACATTATGTTTTGTCCTTCAAATTTATCTATCATTTAGAAGCCTAATCTCCATCAATACATTTTAGAGCTTTCTTTATCCACCAAGACTTCTTGACTCATTTCTACAGTTGTTTCCCCAATTTCTTTGCATACATGTTTGGAAAAACCACAGGGAATTGGTGCATAGTGTTAATAATGCAGCTTCTTTGAGAACTTCATTTGAAGTAGAAAGCCTAAAATGAGTAAAGAATGTCTTTTTTCCCATTCATTAAACTTTTCTTCATTGATGCATAAACTGAATTCTCCTCTGTATTTCCTTAGAATATATAGAGCTCATCAGAAAAGAAACAATCCTTTCAACTTAGATCTAAACCATCCAATTTGCATTTGCCACTGAAGACACACCACTGTTTATACTACAACGTACTAAGGACTTTTGTGATAATTGTCTGGAAGCAATTGGCCAAACTACAGTGATGCCATGTAGTATTTTGCAAATGTTCCGAGCCCAGAGAATGAAGCTGTCAGCAACACAATTATCTTAGTCCAGATTCTCTGAGGGAAGGGAAAGTTGACAAGTTGGATGGAATGAAAAGATAGGGGAAACTGTGTGAAGCAGTGTCTCAGGAGACAGAGAAGCAGAAGAACAGAATAGATGGAGTAATGAATGAGAGCAGGCAATGAAATAAGACAAAAGAAAAGCATGCAGAAGAGGATTAAGGAAAAATGAAATGGACACACTGTAGAAAAAGTTCATACATGGACTAAGAACAGGAGGGGCTCTTGCCTGTTAAAAGGAATATGTGATGAAATATGAGTGTCTGAGTGGAAGGAGGATCCAGATGAGATGCAACGTGGCTAAAGGAAGCATGACAAATATTAAAATACAAACTTCAGAACAAGTTGTGGCTGAGAGATGAAAGCGATAAAAGGAGAGGCTAAGAAGCAGTTAGGGTGTGGGCAGACTACATAGCTCTCATATATCTCTCAGAAACAAGGAAAGCTGCTCGCATGGAAGTGAAAAAGGCAGTAGTTTTGGAAGCCAAACGACTGTCACTCACAGAGAGCCAAGTTCTCCAGACCAAATGAGAAATAGGGATGATTGTTCTATGAAAACAAATAATCATGTTCATAATTTTTGGTAAGAGGCATCTTAGGCAATTGCATAATATCATGACTTCACTTGTGTCACCCAGGATGGCACAAAAGACAAATTTCCAAAGGATAAATAGAAAATTACTTTCTTAGCCTTCACAAACAGTCCACTTTAAAAACTCAAAAACTCCTAAAACCATGTTGTGACCATTCATACCTTTCAACTAGCTTGCAGATATAGATTTGTTGGCACTCATCATGAAACAGACATTCTCTGTATTGTGCAGAGGACATCTTGTAGTGGGCAGTCCTCCAAAATGATTAAACATAGGCTACCATACTTTGGCCACATCATGAAAAGACACGATTCATTAGAAAAAACAATAATGCTAGGAAAGGTGGAGGAAGTAGAAAGAGAGAAGGGCCACAGACTAAATGGATAGACTCAATTAGAGAAGTCAAAGGTATGAATTTACAGGACCTAAGCAGAGCAGTGGAGGACAGGGAATTTTGGAGATGTCATAAGTCAGGATCTACTCAAAAACAGTTAACAACAACAAACAAGAAGTTTCTAATTGGTCAAGGGCCTGAATAGACAGAACAATTCACTGTGGTCTGTTTTTATGAACGACATGAAAAGCCTCACATCTCCCATACAATTCTAAGATATATTGCTCACAGGTAGTAGCATATAACAAGCAGACCATATGAGAGCATGGTGGACAATCTGTACTCCGTTTTTGCAGTTAAAAGGAAATCCCTTCATTTTTTAAAAAAAAATAATCACACAGGTTATCATTTGTCAGGAGCTGTCCATAAGCAGGCTAAGGTGGGGAAAAGGTAGGGGACACAGGAATTACTTTAAGTGCCCGAGTCTGAAAAAAATTCCCAGAAAGCAAACTTCAGCATTTCAATTAAGCCTTTTGGGAAATGAAAGATTTCTACCCAATGTGTCACCAGATAGAAAGACTCCTCCAGTGTTTCATTAGGAAACAGGCATTTTGAAACCCTCTGGTAATTGTCAAAGCTTTACTATTAGAACAGTGTTGTTCTTGTTGTTTAAATGAAAAACAGAGGCCCACACTAAAATCTGGTCCAGGATTCCCACTCTTTACTCTGGATCTGGGAGATGCCCTGCCTCTTGCACCAAAGCAATAATGAACAGAAGCTTAGAGGCAGCCTTAGGAGGCTCCGTGCTGCCCCTGTAAGCCCCATGTCTTGCTGCAGCATCCCTGGATGCCCTGCAAAAAAGGAGCCACCTAGAGCAGCTTCTTTTTTGCATCGCTGGAAGCAGGAAGGGCGCCACCATGATGCCACTTCCTGCCTGGTTGCTGTATGGCGACGGCAGCATCATCATGGTGGCCCCTGTATAGAAGGGAGGCTGCTATGATGCCACTGCTGTCATGTGCTAGGGTTCCAGAGCGTATGCTGCACGTTCCGGAACCCTAGTATCGGCAGCAGCATGCCGCTTTTGGCCCGTCTGTCCCAGACCTTAGATGAGATGTAAAGCAACACAATAGAGAAGAAACTGACATAAACCTAGGGAAATGGCTGCATTTTATAATGATGAAAACCTGTGGTCCTGAAGGTCTACACTTCAAGCTTACAGAGGACACACTGGAATAACAGGCAGAAGAGAAGCTGTGGACAAACCATGCTATGCAAAAGGAGCAGGGAGAGCTAATTGTTAAATAAATATTGCAAAACCCTATTTGTCTACAGCCATATAAATAATCATGTTGTTTCAGATATGTTCAATCATTTTATTTCAGAGATCTATTATGGCTATAACCAAATTAAGTCACAATGGCTCCATCCTTCAGAATCTTGGAATCTTGGAATACTAGAGAGTTCTAGTACTGCTGCAGTTCAGGAGAGTGCTCTAGTGCTCTCTAGCACAGAATTCCAAGTACCACACAAATCGATAAACCCAGCATTCCATACAACAAAGCCAGGATCATTAAAATACTACCAAACTGCTATAGCTGTGTATTGTAAATACACTGAAATCCATCAAATGCTTCCCAGCCATAAATAATGGGTGGCAGCTCATCACTTCGGTCAATTGGCTATAACAGAAAAGATATCTAGTTAAGCAGGTGCAGAGGAAAATTCATGGGTAAGAATTTAAAATGTCTGGTGGAAAAGCAGGTATACTCATGGAATCATGATTAGTTCAGAGGCAACATGTAGTTCAAGTGTCAGTTGTAATATGGCAGAAGCAAGTTTATGAGAATCCGGGTCCAAATGAGGGCTTAATACAAACTTCTTGACTTCGATATTAACCTTCTTACATTGATTTCACAGAAGTTACAGCCTCGGGGTATGTGGCAAGAAATATATAACTAGAGATCTCATTTACTTTAGAAGCATAAGAATAACAGGTGTAATCAAATTGAGTAGTCTTTGACCTCTAGAATACCTGACAGAAGATGAATCCAAGCACAAACAGTTTGGGATGTCAGGGGGGAAAAATGAATACACTTAACATCAGAGGCTATAACTCTATCTGAGAAGCCTGTTAGCGAGGGGGGAAAGACACTGAACATCTATTGCACCAGGCTCTCAACAATATCCTAGTTCCATCATTCCAAGATGCATGTTTATGTGACCTTCATATAAGTTCCAGATAGATTCATCTGTCTCCTGTGATTTTGAATGGGAAATTAAAAGGAAAGGGAATTTCTCTATCACATAGATCTGGACATTAATAGCAGTTGATCAATGGTTTCCCTTCACTTGAGGATTGTCATTAAACTTCCCACTAAAACCTCACCACTCACTTGGCATGGCTAACATACTGGTGATTAGAAGTTACAGCAGCAATTTAGTCTTAGACAAGCTTAACTTTCGTCAATAATGGCTGGGAGGGACTATTCTTGGCGTTTATTCAGAACACCACAGATCATCATAAACGCTACTTTATTTATTTATTTATTTATGGTATTTATATCCCGCCCTTCAGCCCCAAAGGCTATCAGAACAGCTTATACAATTATTATTTCTAATTAGACATGGCACCCACACATTATTTTGGGGTATAGGTACCATCAGTCCGAGCCAGCAGGCCACCTGGAGGGCATCGCATCAGATAAGGATAATCTTATTAATTACAAAATGTGAAATGAAACAGCAAGTGTAAAGGTCAAAGCAAGCCTACATGGGAGAGGTATCCACAAGAGAACAGATTCACAGTTCAGAGAGACTGAGTGACATTTGCCACACCTTTGCCAGTTTTGCCTACCTGGGTTGTCTGTGTGAAGCATATAATAATAATAATAATAATAATAATAATAATAATAATAATAATAATAATAA
>NC_056522.1:230681068-230739107 GCF_019175285.1 Sceloporus undulatus
ATTTATATTTCCCGCCTCTCCCCAAGGATCGAGGCAGGAGCACAACAGCTAAAATTGGCATTACAATGCATAAATTTCACAAATCACAATTTCATGCAAATATTGATTACTGATCAATTATAAAACAATATAAAATTATTATTACAATCTATGTGCACTTCATCCCTAGAAGGTAAACATTTTCAGGGTTCAATCATAATAGATCAGGTGGGTATACCCGTTGGAAGAGATCTGTCTTAAGTGCTTTCTTAAAGGCATCTAGAATGTTAATGGGATGGATCTCTTCCAGTAGGCCATTCCAGAGTCTTGGGGCAGCAGTAGTAAATGCTTTATCAAAAACTGATCTTAGTCTAACTTTTGGATGTTCCAGTAGTTTCTTTCCAGAAGTCCTGAGAGTACAGGACAGATTGTGTAGGGAGAGGCGTTCCCTCAAGTAACTCGGGCCCAAGCCATTTAGGGCTTTAAGGGTAATCACCAACACTTTATATTGGGCCCGGAAGCTAATCGGTAGCCAGTGCAGATATTTCAATATCGGTGTAATGTGCTCTGATCTAGGTGTTCTAGTGAGCAATCTGGCTGCAGCATTTTGAATCTGCTGAAGCTTTCAGACTTGGTATAAAGGTAGCCCCATGTAGAGCGCATTGCAGAAATCTAAACGAGAAGTTACCAGCGCATGTACCACAGTTCCAAGGTCTCCCTGGTTCAGATAGGGGCGCAGCTGGCGTATGGATCATAGTTGGTACCAAGCACTCCTGGATATCGTCTCCACCTGGAATGACAAATGTAGAGACAAATCCAGGAGTACACCTAACCTGAAAAGCTCATCCTTCAGGGGAAGTGTGACCCCATCAAGGACTGGATGACAAATTTCCTTCTCTGGGCCAGGGTCACTAGTACCTCCATTTTCTCTGGATTTAATTTGAGTCTATTTTCCCTCATCCAGCCCATTACCAACTCAAGAGAGGCATTTAGAGGAGAGACACCATCCTTGGTCACTGCTTCAGTCGGAGACATAGAGAAATAAATTTCAGTGTCATCAGCATACTGATAACATCGTGCCCCATGTCTCCAGATGACCTCTCGCAGCGGCTTCATGTAGATGTTAAAAAGCATGGGGGACAGAATGGCGCCTTAAGGGACACCAGATGTCAGCTCTCTTTTATGAGAACAACTGTCCCCCAGCATCACCATCTGGAATCTACCCGAGAGGTAGGACCGGAACAACTGGAGTACAGTGCCTCCGATACCTAACCCCCTCAGGCGTTCCAGAAGGATACCCTGGTCGATGGTATCGAATGCCGCTGAGATGTCTAAGAGCACCAGTAGTGCCACACTTCCCCTGTCGATGCTCAGAAGGAGGTCATCGACCAAGGCAACCATGGCTGTCTCTACAGATATTTTGATGAGGTTTGAGTTGCTAGTGATGACCTATAGTGATAAACTAAGACAGGGTAGTCGATAGCTGAGTTTAGGCATATAAAAGTAGCACCAAAAATTGTATACATTACATGCTCAGCACTATTAAGAAAGGAACAACCAGTATTGTAATACCTTTTAGGAATCTATGACAAGCTATGTCTTTAAAAGTTGGAAGAGATACAGAGTTGACACACAAAGACCATATCTGCATGGATAGGAAAACCTAGCTTACCATCGGGGCTTCCAGATCCATGGGGAGAATGAGCAATCTGTACAATGGGCACCCACAATCGGCCAATATCGGCAGCACTGTCCATACACATTATTGTGTGAATGTACACCTGTGCATGCCTGGAAAAGGAATGATGCTGGGGGAGCTGTGTGAACTTGAAAGTGAAAGTGCAGACACTGTCCAAAATGATAATGAATTTGAAACATTTTCCTGAAGAGGTTAGACTAACACATTTAGGGCTTTTTTTCTTTTAAAGAAAAATTATTACTAAAGGGCTCACAGAAGTTTACCAAGTTATGAAAAGCTAGAAATAGATGGATAGAACTTTCCCCTCATTCATAAAATAAGAATTCCATTTCATTGAATGAAATTGATTGGCATCTGACTCAGGCCAGACAAAGTTGGACTATGACTCTGGGGACAAAGGTTTGAAACCCTGCTCAGCCATGGAAACCCATTGGGTGGTCTTGGGTAAGTCACACACTCTCAACCTCAGAGGGTGGCAAACGCAAACCCCCTTTGAACAAACCTCATCAAATAAACCCCTATGATAGGATAGCCAAAAGGCAGAAACAACCTGAAGACAAATAACAAGAGTAAGATCGCCTTGAGTCCTCCATAACTAAAAAGACAAGATATAAATTGAATAATTAAACAAACAAACCTGATCCACTGGCCATCCTGTAGTATGCATCTTGACTCAACCCATATTCAGGAATTTGCCCAATCATATCAAGGGATAACAGTAGGGATGTGCCCCTAAGTGTCACAAAACCTCTGCAAGTGAGGTCTTCAGTGTTGAACACAAAGGTCTTACAGAGCCATTCCAATTGCATTTGGCTAGATATGATTACAGAGCTTATAGGATCAAAAATCCTGATAAGGTTATGTTCCTAATCATGGGACCTGTGTAACTGCACTCAGCAGAATGCATTAATAGTGCCCTCTTCGGGTGTGAGACAGTTTAACTTATGTCTGAGTGTGCTAGGACTTGGGAACATTGCAAATGTGTATCTCCCTGTTTTTTTTTTCCCCCCTAAAAGCATTCATGCAAGTGCCTGAAAGTGGCTTTAGTGATGCATCATTCTCCAATAAAATCAAGAATGAGATAATTATTGCTTATGCATCCAGGCTAAGTAATATAACGAGTGCAAAGGTTGGCACTGCCAAGTTGCCAGGCTATTAATTACTGAACACCCTACACAACAAACCTCTACATTAACAGGTGTCCCAAATACAGCTACAGGCTATGGTGCCTTCTATGCCATTCTGTGCTGCAGGCTTAATTTCACAAGTTGTTCCTCTTTGCACATATTTGGCCAATCAACACTAACTGGAAATTGTTGCTACCTTTCATTGCAGCTGTCAATGTGCAACTTGCAGACACAGAAATATAAATAAGAGCAATTAGTGCATGCCGAATGAAATTAAAATAGAGGTCTGCTTGAATTTTCATAAATTCAACTTTCCGTGGCATGGCTACTGAACGATAGGGCCACTAGCCCAGTGCAGGAATGGCTGAGCGCCCTCTGAACTTAAGGATTTAATGCTAAATATCAGTAGCTACAAAATTATCTACTTTTGTGACTACCTGTAGATTGTCACAGTGTAATAATGGAAGTGCTATAAAATTACCTAATTTTTACCACATGTATTAAGTGTAATCCCAGTCCTATCATAACTTTCAATTGTCGGTACACATAAAGTCAACCTCAATACATGGAAATGCAATGGCAGAAATAGTGGGGGATAGGAATGCATATTTTAAAAAGTACCCACAAGAAAGTATTAGAAGTATAACTTCATATGCCAAGGGGTTTCCACACCTCCAATTGACATTCAGAGCTCGAAAGCTAAAAACCAGAATAGCAGAAACATGAAATGTCAGGGATCAGGTGTACTGGCAAAATCACAGTATGTCAGAAATTTGGTAAAGCACCCCAGAGCAATCTACTAGCTGTTTTCTAAATTTTAATCCCTTGCATTTATCAACATAGAAGAATCTGTATAATTTAACAAATACACTTCTGCTGCATTTTGAAAAGAAAAATCTGATTTGCCACTCAAACTATTTATAAAACCAGATAACCCTAATAATAGCAAGAGGATTGTTGGGGAGGAATTTGTTTGTTTGTTTTACGTTTTATATTTTGGAAACATTTCCGTTCTCCTCTAAAACCATCTTTATGAAAATTAACTCTCAAATTTACAAATATTCTAAATGGTGTATTATTCTGTAAAACTTCTTTTCCCAGTTTTACAAACAGTATGAAGAAAGCTTAGAGCCATGTGAGAAAACAAAGCAGAAACAGCACTAGACAGTAGTGGCTTCTTTGTCCCTCACTTCATGACATCATAGTGATTCACTTCCCTTCCCATGGGAGACAATGGTAAAGCGCATCTCCTTCCTAGCTGGAAAAATCCATTCAACAAAAGATAACCATCTCCTACAAGAAGAGAACTAAAGTGCTATGACGTCATGTGATAAATAATGGAGAAAGCCACTACACTACAGTGCCATTTCCACTTGGTTTTCTTGTGCAATCAGGCTCTAAGATATTTAGTAAAAGGAAAGAAAGAGCTATTTCAGACAAAGAGATGATTGACCCACGTAGTGATCATAGCAAGGCAATTAACAATACGATGCATTTATGTAACATTGTAGGCTAGATGCTATATTTTATGTATATTTTGCAAAATGTAACACCCAGAAACCTGTGTATTGGAAGAAAGAATGAGCTATAAGTATGCTGTATGACTCATGTCTTTGGAAAATTTAAAAAGCCAGTTCTATAATTCAGCCATCTAAGTATCAATAACCTAAGTATAAATATAATGAAAGAGATAGTGTGTACTTAATTGGTACAATAATCCTTAATTATGGTGAATCATACCTGATACAATTACCTGATGGCGGGAATAATGGTGACCAATTAAAGTCTTATGTGACTGGATGAGCAGTGGCTATGTACAAGTGGCCAGTAAACTTTCATTTACAGTTGAGTGATTGGTGACTATGAACAAATGGACTATTAGAAATCCTGTCTAATTGGCTGAAGACAAAAGATCAGTAAAACTTACTGCTAATTGGTTGTTAGAAATGAAGACCACTTAATAGTTACTCCTGATAGGTGGCTATGTAGATAAAGAAGGGCTTGAGATACTATATAAGCTAATGCTTGACTAGATAAGGCAAGTGATCTCCGGACCACTTCCACTGCAGCATATACAGCTATTCCATAACATTGCCTACTATGCTACCCCTGACTGTACCACAATAATGCTGTATATGCATCTGAGGACGTAGACTGAAGTCTATGAAAGCTCATGCTGCCAACTTCATTATTTCAGTTAGTCTCAAAGGTGCTACAAGATCTTTCTACATGTTGATTCTACAGACTAGCATGGCTACATCTTTGAATAATATTGCTGTGTCTGCCTAAGGTATTAGATGCTGCAGTGTACAAAAGGATACCGCAAAGTGCTACAAGGCTTGCTATAGTAAATGTGATCCAAAAATTTGAATATAGCTTGAGTAGCAGAGGGAAGGGGAAAAATTAGAGGCAGAAGTGGATACATTTATGAAGGTAATCTTTCAAAGTCTATACTGGCAATTTAGTTGAGATTTAGGCCAGGTGAGCAACTCTGGAAAGTCCTGAGGTCAATTCCACATACGACCAATCCACTAGAGCTCACACAAGTCCTTCCTACTGAAACTGTAAGTGATCAGAAATGTATTCACGCAACAAGGTATCTAGAACCTCCTTGCACATGCTGAAGAAATGTGGAGGTGATGAAGGGCAGCAGGTTGCCTAGTACACCTAATCTGCCACAGCAATCTGAGAAGGAGACAGCCATGCACCATATCCTTCCCACTAGAGGCCTGCTCTGTGCAGAGACAACTATTTCCTCTGTGCCAGGTTCTATAGACTCCTTAAAGCTTGTTGTTGTTGTTTGTTGTTAGCTACCCTGAAGTTGACCTCGACTTATGGTGACCCTGTGAATGAGACATCTCCAAGATCCTGTATTCTCCACTGTTGTGCTTAGGACCTACAGGTTCAGGCCCATGCCATCTCTGAGTCTAGCCATCTCACATATGGTCTTCCTCTTTCTACTGCTTTCTACCTTTCCTAGCATTATTGTTTTTTCTAATGAGTCATGCCTTCTCAGGATGTGGCCAAAGCACAACAGCCTCAGTTTAATCATCACTATAAAATAGGTGACTTAAAAAATCTTCTTCATTATTTTTCTACAGGACCACTCAGAGCAATACACTGAGGAATGAGAAAACTCTGCAAATACCCACAGAAGGATACAGTACAACTACATGGCCAGGTATTTTCCATTTTCCCCAGAATACAACAGTCTCTTAGCAATAGCAATACTAAGTGCATTTCTATACCATTTATCAGTGAACGTAAGCACTCCCTAAGCAGTTTATAATGTATAAGTTAACTGTCCCAAACAAGCTGGGTATTCATTTTAGTGACCTTGGAAGGATGCAAGGCTGAGTTTGAACCTAAACCCCTGGCTGGTACTGAACTCACAACCTTCTGGTTGGTGAGTGACTGACTGCAGTATAGGTATTTAACCACTGCATCACCAGGGCTCTTAAAATAAGATTTTACAAAAGTTCATTCATTTTTCATGGCATGTTAGAACATTATAATGTATAACATTATAATAGTAATGGCAATCTGTTCTTGGTACAGTGGGCCCTTGCTTTATGTGGGGATCTGTTCCAGACCCCCTCCCCTGCATAAAGCAAAAAACGAGTAAGCTTGAGCCCCATTATATCCAATAGGACTCATGCACACTGTGCGGCCATGCGCGCGCCCCGTGGCCGTGCATGCCATGTGCGCTCAGGAAGCACTCACCCATTTCCCAGGCCGCTTCAGCATATGCTGAAAGCCACCTATAAACTGTACAACTAAACTATTCAGATTAGCTTGACATATAGCTTTTTTTACTTTCTTTGGTATTCATAATATATCTGGACAATTAAATCTTGATCAAACACACCCTTCATATTTAAAGACAAGAAAATTAGTGTTGTGCCTCCCTCTACATGTTGGTACAACATGTACCAACCATACATGAATATTTATTCAATATGGTTTAAATTCAACGTACTAGCAGTTATTTATCCTTGCCTAGTCAAATGATCTATGCATTACTCTTAAATATTTATACCTCCTGACACTTCACCCAAAATAACATTCAACTGTTTACACTAAGAAGATGAACTATGTATGTGATAAGATGTGGACAACTAAACAACTAGAAGCTACAAACAGACATGTGGTTTTCCTCACGTATAAAATGCCACAGCCTCCTAGATCAATGAACCTTCCAACTGGGATACTTATTCAGGTGTGTATTTGCACCTGCATGAATTACATGGTGCTTGCATGGACCAAGTTAAATTACTGTGTTGGTGTTTCTACTCGCAGCATAAAGTTCTGTGGTGTCAATAAAATACCACATTTTGACACCTGCTGGTTACGTAAATTTTGTCTATACCATACCATAAGAAACAGATATTTCAAACAATGTCTTCAAAATCAATTTTTTTAAAACAGACTATTTAAGTGGGATGGGAGATAGATGAAAGGATCTATCTTTTCTTTAAAAAATATTTGAATACTAGTTAATTAGTTAGTAATGCTTTAATTACTTGTCTGCCCTACTAAGAAATTGGAGTGCAAGTCTGATAGCACTTTTCAGAAGCACACTCCAGATTAGCAGCACTCCTAATTATTCTTTCATGGAACAACACTATCCTTTTAGATCAAAGGTCAACATTCGCCTTTTATTCTCCAGCATCCGCAGCTCAAAAATAAGTTAAGATGCTTAGTACTAGAATTTATTTCATTCTTTTTCCTGCTCTACCTAATTGGGCCTGTTATGCACTTAATAAACGGAGACTATAATGATCATACTGTGCCACACAAATGGTCCATCTAGCCAGTACCAATCTCCAACTGTGGCCGGTAATGAATACTTCAGAGACTAAGACCATACAATTAGGAAGAAATGTAAGTCTTTTTACACACTCTTGGAAGTGATTTACAGACATTCAGCATTAATTTGGTCCAAAATCATCTCTCCTGATCTTCCACAACAACCCCACTGTTCCGTTAATCTTGATGTTTGACCTTTCTTTCCAGGTTTTGATTTAAAGGCTGGACAGCATCTATCTGTACAGTTTTACAGGTAAAAAATACCTCCATAAAACCCACATTTCTAGGGGAGAGGGGGGAGTCACCATATAAAATCTTTGAAGAATTGCCTCATAAAACATTAAGTTGTTTTAAAGTAAAAGGGCAGAGGACTTTTAAACACACGCTAATATAGTCATTTAATTTTTATAGGTTATCTCATTCACAAAAGGCTTTGAAAGATAGAACCCTGAGCAATGCAAAAGAAAGGAAAATCATGTTAAAACATGCAAGAATAGTGAGAATAGTCCAAGAGGGCACAGAAAGGTTAATTCAGATTGTTGGTACAACTTTCCCCAATAAACATATGCCTCATAATAATTTCCACATTTCACCAATATAGCTCCTCATCATACAGCTGTTCTAGTTTTTTGAAGTTGTAATGTCTCTCACTTATTCTTGGGGGAACAAAGGGCCTGAATACATGGGCAGGATACTACATGACAACCCTGTCATATCCTGCGAGTGGATTCAGCCCATTCCTACTCCTGGCACCTACCTGGTCTTGCACAGCGACAAGCAGGTGTTCAGGTACATGCATGCTACTGCACCGTAGAACCATCACTGCCACTGTAGAACCGTCACTGCCCCCACCATGACCCATAAAGGCAGAAACAGGTCGCCTAGCTTCACTCACATACCCAGGAATCCCCTTTTGACATCATAGGCCACAATTATGAGTAGAATGGCATTGGTGGCAGCAGGTAATGGGGAGCACAGCTGACCAGTGTACTGGCTGTTGCAGTGGAATTTCTGGACAACTCCACCACAAACAGTCAGCCTTTTTAGATTGACCTAAGGACCACTAGCGGATGTGGTGACTCAGTATTTAAGACACTGCCTCTGATGATTGCAAGATAGGCAGGTCAGCAGTTCAAGGCCCAGGTATGACATGGTGGAGTGAGTTCCCGTCATTTGTCCCAGCTTCTACCAACCTAGGAGTTTGAAAGCATGTAAAAGTGCAAGTAGTGGGAAGGTAACAGCATTTTGTGCAATCATGCTGGCAACATGACCACAGAGCCATATTTGACAACACTGGCTCTTCAGCTTAGTAACAGAAATGAGCACCACCCCCTACAGTCAATCACGACTAGACGATCTTGTCAAAGGGAAAACTTTTAAGGACTCATTGGGCCAGGCTTGGGCAGGATCTGCTAGAAAGGTGTCCAATCTACCTGTCCCTGGCTTGGGTCTTTGCCTGCCCCATCTAAACAGGACAACACCAAGCCAGGGGGGAAATAGGTGTGTCCAGTTTGTACTGTCTGTATGTAGAGCCCTTAGAAATGTATTTACAGTACATCCACTCCAAAATTGTTCTTACTGAATCAGGGATGATGTACTGAATTTTGAGATCAGAAGCAGAGGGCCTTCTCATGGTCCCCAATCCATCACAGGCACATTTGGTGAGAACACGGAGAAAAGCTTTCTTCATAGCTGCGCCTACACTGTAGTACCACTTTTCATGGAAGGCTGGGTTGGCCCCCCTTTGCTCTCTTTTGAAGCAGCCGACAAATACCTTTTTCTTTGCCCAGGTCTTGGAATTGTAACTGTCTGTTGGAGAAGGACTTTTTTGTTGTGTGTTGTGTTGCATTTTTGCCATTAATATAATATTTTAATGGCCTTTTAAAAATGTTTTAAATTACTGTACTTAATGTAATTGTTTGTTTTTAACAGTTGTATTATACATGGTTTTAGCTGTATTTTGTTTTAACTCAACCACATTGAGTCCCATACTGGGATAAAGACAGTACAGTACTTAAATGCAAGTTTAATTAATTAATTAAAATATTGAAGATCCTATCATATATGATACCATATATGATACCATATATGACTCAACTTCCATGAATCCAGAGGCCAATGCCCTCCCTCCCTTAGATTCTACAGCTAGCCCTCAGTATCCATGGATTCTTTATCCATGGATTCAACCATCCATGGTTTGAAAATATTCATAAAATACACATATTTCATACATAATACATAAAATTCATACATAAATTTCAAAAATCAAACCTTGATTTTACCATGTTATATAAGGGAAACCATTTTGTTACAGCATTGTATTTAATGGGAACATGAATATCCACAGATTTTGGCATTTATTGAGGTCCTGGCGACAATATCAGGGGCCCACTGTACCATGAGATACTGGACTGTCATGATTGCATATCAGTGAAATTTGACAGTACACACCTACTAGAAGAGAAGAAACCAACTAAGACACTGAACCAATGTGCTCAGGGAGCAGGTATGTTATTTGAAAACAGAATCACACATCCTGGAAGTCCTGGAAAGTATAATTTTTCTCTCAAATAGGCTATCTGCTATTCCTTGAGCACCTTGTTCTACTGATTTGTTTGTGGTTTGTTTGTTACCAAAATTCAGCAGCAGTGGTGGCAGCTCTGTGACTATACAACTGGCTAAGGAACTGTGGCTAATGGAAAACATGCTATCCACCCGTGATATATTTTTTCAAAATGCCGTGGATGTAAAGAACATTCACACAAATACTCATTCTTAAAGAGAAAGCGTGTCTCAACAGATCTACATTACAAGATTTTCTTATTTCCTTTTTGGTACATCCTCAATGATGTTTCACATTGGGTTTTTTCTGTACAAAATTTATCACAAAAAATTATTTATCACAAAAATGGTATTTTGTGCAAAATACAATATTTTACATTAAAATATGCCATGTTTTATTTTTCACAAATACAATGTTTTTTGGGGGGAGTGAACATTTTGCAAAAAGATTGCAAACTGCAATAGAAAAACAAAATAAAACTCAGCAAAAAAAAAAAACCTCTCACAATCTTAATTGTGAGGGGGGAAAATAAAAATTTTGAAACACTGAAAAAATTGTAAATATTAAAAACATTTGCATGTGCAAAACATGCATAAAAATTAAAACTTCTTTGTCAGGTAGAAGGTTCTGTCCTAGTATTCACTCTGATACACAAGATTAATTCAATAGAGAAATGTCAATGTGGTTGAAGTGGCAGGACAGGAAACTAAACAAGAAGCCTCTTTTGCTTCACAAATCTATGTCTGTGTTTTTCCTTCTTTGCATTCCAAACAGAAGTCATAAATAAAAAGACATGATTCAAGCATAAACAAAATGGAATTCTTCCATACTGATAACAAACTCCCTCCAGCCAAAACTTCTGATCAAGTAACCATAGATCAAGGGGAAACAAAAAGGTGGGATGAAAGTCTTATTCGACTTTAGTTTAACACGTATCTTTTCAGTGCCCTCTCAAACAGACAAATTTTTTATCATTTAAAACCACCTTTAATTCCAAGCTAAATTTAAAAGTCTGAACTATGTTCTAAATCAAAACAGCATTATTTATTTATTTTTAATCAAAGCAACATGTTGAAACGTTTTGTAGCTTCAGAGCCTTGAAATCTACTATAGTTGCAACCATTTCAATGTATCAGAAACTGTGTAATATATTGAATCTATTCAAAATACATTATAAATGCCTATGGACTGTGTAAATGGTTTGCTACATTGTACCATTTTTATTACAGAGATGTTGAAAATATTAGATCCAGGAGTAAAAGGGGCCGGGGGGGGGGACCAAAGCAATTTTTAAACTAGTTATGACTTTCTAAGGTCTTTGAGGTGATGAGAAGCTCTTTTAAAGAACCTAAAGAACCAAAATCTGAGGACTCCATGGAAGCCATCTGATAAACCTAAAACATATCATTCAGAGATGGGCAACCTTTCAGGGGGTGGGGATGATTTCACTCCAAGACATTCCTGCAGACCATGCTGAGGTATTGGTCATTCCTCTAATGTTGGGGTATGAACTGACAAAACCATGCCCC
Source organism: Sceloporus undulatus (assembly GCF_019175285.1). NCBI lineage: Eukaryota > Metazoa > Chordata > Lepidosauria > Squamata > Phrynosomatidae > Sceloporus > Sceloporus undulatus. Next base: position 230,692,775 of record NC_056522.1, read on the forward strand.
TTCTGGAAACATCTTCAGCTATTACCCTCATCAGAGGCTCTGCTTTCCATAGGAGGAAAAGGCTGAGAAGAGGCAAAGTGAAAAAGAATGGCAGGACACACAGGATGTGCTTCAAAAGCTGGCTAACAACTAGTGTCAGGACTCAACTGGCTACTGAAGCATTGGCTGAGTGTACATGTCTTCCCATTTTCCTTCTCTTCCATACAGTAAACTGCAGTAGAACGATTCAGTGACACTAGAGGGAACCGACGATTCCCTAACGATGAGGATGTGTGCAAGGCTTTCTCACACGTGCACTTCCTCGATGTTTTAGAGCCGGTTGAGAGACAGTAAGCGCTGGTGTTGAATAGTTTCCACTAGTGTCTGAAAAGAATTCTGTCACCTGGTCACATCCTTCCAGACTTGTCTACACTTTCAGTCAAATCAATCTGCTCAGGCCATGAGCTTCCTTTTTTTGAGCTTTTGGATCTCCAACACTTCCTGTTAATCCCCATACATTAAAAAATAATGAAATAGATAAAATTATTTATCAAACTACAGTGGACCCTTCCCATCCACACAGGTTTGGTTCTGAGCCTTTCTTATAGATGGCAAAAAATGTGAATGGTCATGCCCCATATTATTCAATAGTGGCAACAAGTGCGTAAACACATCAGAATGCACGCACCACCATTGAATAATACAGAGTGTAGCAATCCACAGGCTGTTAAATCCATGGATCACCAACTCACTGATACGAAGGATCTTACGATCTTGTTAAATATACCCATAAATATACAGTAATTTTACAAAATGAGAAATCTCTTAGCACACACACAGAAAATCCACTACATAGCAAACGTTTATTTAAAATAATTACACTAAGGTGAAAAGCAACAACAACAACAACAAAAAGACACACCCCAGTCAAGTATGTACAAGGGAACATGCTGTTTTGCTGTGCTCAATACACCCAATAACACTAACTTAGGTTCAACAAGTCAAGAATGTTTCAGAATGCTGAGGAACAGAGCAAGACTACTGATTGACTGGTGAGGGAAGTAATGATTTATAATGTGTCTGAATCAAGCCCAATAAGTGACAATCTTGACTAGAACTCTGAAATAAAAGGTCAGAGTATCTGAAGATTAAGCTGTGTTTCAAGTACTTGCAGTTTACAGGATGCTTTCCATAAACAAGTGGGTATTTCTGAAGAAGCTGCAACTTTTAGATACATTAGCCAAGAGAATAACTTTGTCAGAACAAGTGGTACATATGAAAACTTAGAAAATAACGTGTTCACATACACTTTTTATAAGAAGTTTATACAGGTCTGTCAAAATAAGGACATTTTCTGTAAAACCCATTTCATGAGAATGCTTCATGTCTCTCCACTCCACCCTCTGGGCTTGTTTAAACCTTGGTTTCTAATCTAAAGCTAGAACAGACAAAGCTTTTTGGAAAAGAAGCCATTAGTGTCTAGGCCTTTAAAACCATCTCAAATAACAGCTAATGTAGCCTACAAAAAATATCTCAAGAATCTGAAAAAACCTGTAAGACCTTTCTTGCGAGAGGAATTTAGCTCTCAATTTCAACAACTTACGTAGTTACAGGAACAGAACAATCTGTGAAATGATTAATGTGACTTGGGAATGTGAGAGCTTTAAACACTCAAGAATGATGGACTTGCCAAATGGAGGGCAGAAGACAAAAGAAAGGCAAGAAGGGTGCCTATAGATTTCAGCAGTCAACGAAAATGAACTAACTTCAAGAATTGCACCATCTGACCATGTCTGAGATGTAAAGATTTTTTTCACAAAATGTAACATTTTTAAGAATTTCAGATAAAGATTTTGGAGAAAACCTGATCATTGTTTTGTCTGTGTGCATTTGTCTCTGTGTGTTTCTCTATATATATGTTCAAGGAGAATGTTTGTGCAGAATTTTGAGCTAGGAAACTTTTGTTAGAAACTTTACTTCGGATGATTGTTAAACCCTTGCTGTTCAGATATGCTAGGCTTGGTCCTTCCAGAGACTGTAATTTAATAATTTAAGAATATTAATGTAAAGAAATGCTCTCTCAAAAAGTTTAATACTCTAAGAGTGTGTGCAGGAAATATGTGTCCCTTGAAATTTTGTTGGACTGTAACTCCTACTAGGTAGATCCAGCAAAGTCAATGGGGAAGGATCACAGAAGCTGCAGTCCAACATATGTCTCATTCTTCTCTATGGAAGCAGAGATGAAATCATGGTTTATAATGAGCCTCCATGTCCTATACATCCCTCTTCTTCTACCTATAGTTATTTTCAAGGTCCTGGGACTCTCCAGCCCTACTATCTTTGTCACCTACGCACTGCTCTTATTTTTGTAAAAAATTCACTTTTTTCAGGTCTAACTTAAAGCAGCAGTTCTAACCTAACTTACCATGAAGTATGCCCCATACTGTAGTGGGTCTTATCTTGACCCTAAATGGGCCATATTTATCCTCAATACAAATGTTAAGTGAATTTCCCTTATGCAAATATATCTATATATTTCGTTATCTGTATCTATAGATATGTTGATATGTGTCTTCAAATTGACTCTGACTTATGGGAACCTTATCATAGGATTTTCTTGGCAAGTCTGATTCAGAGGAGGTTTGCCCCTGCCTTCTTCTTAGGCTAACATCCAAAACCTGATCAAGTCCTAGGGTTTATCTACACTAGGGGCAAAAGTCTGAATGGACCCCCATCCCTCCTTCTACTCCACCTGCAGTGGAGTCACCCTACATACCTTTTTCTCTGCAAGGGTATTGGATAGATTCTCTACACAACCCAATGGTCTCTGCAGAGTTTCCTGAGCCTGCTGTCCCTGCTCCCACATCCAATAATGCCCCAGCTCCTGCCACCTTTCAAAAGGCCTTTCAAAACAGGCTCTTTCTTACACTCCAGAGAAAATTCTGGAGAAACACACACCAGCCTTTCTGGGCCAGTTGGCCCAAATAGTGAGGTTTTTCCCTCCTCCCCCCTCAACAGCACTACCTCACCTGGCGCACTCTGGGACAAAAAGGAGCCTAGCGTGTAATCTGGACATCTTGGCCTGTTACAGACTGCCAAAATAAAGCTGCGGGTCTCTTTGGAGGTATGCTGTTTAAATGATGCATGCATCCTAAGAATCCGGAAGCTGCACCAAAGCTGCACTCCGGTGCTTAGGAATGGAGTGTGGCTTTGGCGCGACCTCCGGACTCTTAAGGACCCATCCATCATTTAAATAGCTTACCTCCAAAAGGACCCAAAGCAGCTTTATTTTGGCAGTCTGTAACAGGCCCTTGTCTTACCTTAAAAGTAAGCTTCTGAGGGCCACCGTTAGCAGCACTGCCAAGGAAGGAGAAAAAAACCTCACTGACTGGGACCAGGCACTGAACCAGACATTCAAATGGTGGTGTCTGTCAAAGCAAACTCCAGAGAGAACTCCAGATTGTAAAAATTCCACAATAAATGTAAAATATTCTGAATCTGGGCAAATAGGGCCAAGCATTGTGTGGCCTTATTGGCCCAGATTCAGAGGGGTGTTAAAAGGGTTTTTTTTTAAGTAGTGTAGACAAGCCCCTAGTCCAACACTCAACTACACAGTTATGCATTACACACTTGGTCCCTCAAAAGCATTACTACTTCAAAGTTGCAACAGTCTGAGCCCAGTCAAGTACACTTTTCCTCCACGCCTTGAAGCATTTTACTTACTGCAGAGTACATTGATATTTGGAGCAGTTTCCCAACATAGTACAAGACAGAAGGCTTGATCAGTCACACTGAGCTTTCTCTAATAAAAGTCTGCTTTTTTTTTACAGAAGCCTATTTTAAGCTGACAAGAATACCATGCTAGGTGTAGTTTTTCATTCCAAGAAGACATTGTGCTATTGACACTTGAAGAAGAAGAAGAAGAAGAAGAAGAAGAAGAAGAAGAAGAAAGGAGAAGCTAAGAAGAAGAAGAAGAAGAAGAAGAAGAAGAAGAAGAAGAAGAAGAAGTAGTTGTTGTTGTTTATATCCTGGTTTCCCCCAAAACTGGGGCTCAAACCAACTTACAATTTAAGAACAGCACAATAAAAAACATACTAAAAGAGCATTAAAATAAAACTACTACAGTATTAAAACAATTAACACAATTAAATAATATGCAATTGAAGCAGTTGTTAAAACATTACAGCACCTAGGCCATTCTTTAAAAACTTTTTTTTAAAAAATAAATCTGTATGAATAAAAGGATTTTAGCCTGCCACCAGAAGGCCAACCAGGAAGGTCCGTTCTGGACTTCCTGGGTTAAACAAGCATCACCTTATCCTCTTATTACCTGTCTGTTCTACCCATCTTCCTATGGCTTCATATATTTCCCCAGGTTGACTAGCATGAGACAGCTGTGGTGTGACGCTGTTTGTCAGACAGGACTCAGACACTGCTGTGCCCACTTCCTTTACAAAGCTGAACCCACAGTGATGTTCCAGGTTTGCAAATGGCATTTTCTGCACCTCTTGCTAACAGGTCTCTTTGCAATCTTCAGTTGTCTACAGATCAGACCTCTCTGCTTTGCTATAATGTCTGACCAGCTTTTCTTTTGTCAGATTAATATTCACTAGTGGGAAATAATGATTGGGAAACAGCTACAAATTTTTCTTGGTGTTCAAAAAAGACAACGACACTGTACCCTCATACCTACCTTTTTATTTTTACTGAATATGCTCCCACAGCTGGGATTGGAGTGGCAATTTCACTATCATCCTGCCTGTTATAGGTGCAGGAGAGGCCTTTCTTAAATCAAAAAGTAAATTAAAGTCAACTTCCAGTTTACTTCCAGATTTATTTATTTTTTAAAAAAAGCCTTTCCCTGACATAAAACACCCCAGAGGAGCCTTGAAAATGACATTATGTCTACACAGGCACTACTATTATCTGTTTTCCTCCAAATTAAAATATTAAAACCACAATGTGGCTGCTGTATTCTAGGCACTATAGTCCAGAAAAATATCTTTCTCAAGCACCATACACACACACACACAGAGAGAGAGAGAGAGAGAGAATGAGAGGAGAGAGAAATTATAGACCAACATAAAGAGTGTGCCAGTTGAAAACTATGCCGCTTGGGTTGCATAGCTGGGGCTTCTGTGTGAGGCTCTCTGCTAGCCTTTCAGCTTGCAAACTCATGCTTTAATACGTATACCTTTATTGTTGGCTACATCTGAGAGGAACGGGCAAGAAATCTCATGTCATGGCAAAGAATGGTGTTCACTACAGTTTCATACATACACACACACACACACACACACATATATATATATATAGAGAGAGAGAGAGAGATGTTGAGCTCCATATGTGCTCTCTTTGCCCCACCCGCAATTCAAATCCAGTTTCTTTCTCACTGACTTCTCAAAAAATATTTACATAGCTATTCATTTCTGGTCAGCCTATTCTATAACTTCTGGGCCTTGTTATAAAAGTGTGTACAGTTGCCAAGTAACAAGACATCACTCTGAATACTGAAAACAGCATTCCAGAGGGTGCAAGATCTGCATGAGGGCCTACTTTTGTCAATTAAAAGTTGATCTGAAGTCAAGGTTTCAATTAAGATTCAAAGAATCAAACCTTCTTCTCCAGCTGCTAGTCCTGGTACAACTTTAATTAAGCATCCTGCACATGAAACATGATGGGGTACGCTGAGTAGAAAAACTTCCAGAACAACAAAAATCTTTAACTGATATGATGCATAATGTAAAAAGAGGTCTAAATACCTGGAAGTCTCCAGATCCCATACAATCTTGGAAGGTAAGCAGGGTCAGGCCTGGTTAGTGCTTGGATGGGTGGCCAACAAACAATGGCAGAAGCTATAATCTATTTTACAGAGGAAGGTCATGGCAAAGCATCGCTGAGTATTCCTTAAGAAAACTTAATTTTCATACTGGTGACAGACAACGTATATGCACATAGGAAGTAATAAGCACCTGCTTTTTCTATTTATATATTGTATAGAAAAAAAAACATGATTCACAAGAAGATGGCAGTTACATGACTCTTTGGTTTTATTGTGGCAGACTTAGCTTCCAAAGACATTCAGCCAAAATAAGTTTTTTATCAGGTAATTTTTTTAATAAAGGATGGGGGAGAGATAGGATGAATGTGATGTTGAAGCCATTATAGCTGCATGATCAGACCCTTAAGATGAAAGAATGGGGTCTACATATGTTTATACTGGGCTCACGGTGGTCATGTGACAGTCTAAGGTGATACTTATCCCCTAGGACTACTGGGAAGAAGAAAGCAAGAAATGTTTGATCCTCCATTTTTGAAAATATAAAATCAAGCTGTTACTCAGAACTGTCTCCATTCTTAGTAACAGCTGGATTTCCAAACATTCTTCTTTTCTTCTTTTCAGCAGGGTCAAATGTTCTCCTCATCAAAATAGATGGTGCAAATTTCTTTACTGAAGGTTAGTGGAACAAAATAATTCTCACAGATCAAAGGAATACTTCCAATACCATAACTGAGGTCTCAACAAAGTGAAAATATTCTAAGGCATGGTGAGGAACATATGAAGTTTAAGTTCTTCTCCAGCTGTGGCATCTAGATTAGACCAGTGGCAAACCCTTAAGCATAAATGCCCCACAAGATATATCTGCATATTCTAACTTATCCACCATTTAAACCATAAATTATACCTGTTAGCATATTCCAGGTTTCTGTTTTGTTTGGGGTTGATTTGTTTTTATTTTTGTCAACAATGCCTTAGACACCTCAGGATAGAAATACCCAGACCGCCCTTCCCAATATATTCCCATGAGATCCTTGACAGAAGTTTCATCAATTGTCTCACAACCATCACATAGCACTGTGAAGTTACGGTAGGTCTTCTCACTGGTGAAACCATCATCTTTAACACTTTCCCTTTTATGGTCCAAGAGGCCAAAACTTCATACAGCTTTAAACCTGATACTGGTTTACATAGGCCTTCCCCACCTGCTATGCTTCTGTACTGTCACTGAAGTGTTATTTTTCCATTGTTTTATACTGTTTTATACTAGCTGATATACTGTACTAGATGAGCATTTTGTTCTAAATTGCTTAGAGTAATTTATACTACTGCACCTATGCATATTGCATCAAGTAATAAACAAACAATGTAAATAAAACAGACCTATTCCTACCCCAGCTTAAGTTTTGTAGGAAGCATTTTGTTATACTAAGCAGTTGACTTCAAAGGTGCATCCTCCACTGCATTGTTAAACACTGATAACTGATAAAAATAGTGGCAGCTCAAAGGCTGTATACAGGTGTTCTATTTATGTGTATAACTAAGGACGGACAACACAGATGAAAATACTAGCCAGACCTATCATGGCATCTTCTACAAATGTAGTAGGATCACTAGATAGCATTACTCGTATGGTTATTTGAAGAGAAGAATAAAAGTTGATTTCGGTTTTTCTTCAACACAGTGTCCAAGTTCTCTCTTAACTCCACATGATATCTCTCTGTTAACTCTACATGGTGTCAGTGGAGACTAACTGGAACCTTACAGAAAACAGGAAACCTGACACATCATCAGGGCACACATAGTGGGAGGCCCAGTGTTTCGATGCCCTGTTCCTGTGGAGGCCAATAGTCAAGTTTTCTGTTTCCTGTAGTATTCCAGTTAGTCTCCACTGACACCATGGCTACAGTAAGCAATTGAAGATAAGGCCTAGAGCTGAGACAACCCAGCGTACTGGGACCACAGGTGAAGATCAACCCAGCTTAAATTCTTGGAACTGCTTCACTGCCATCCCTCATTACCCTCCACATGCTGAGGGCAAATTTCTCTTTTTTGTATCTATGCAGGCTTCCACATGCTGAGAGTAAATTTCTCTTTTTTGTATCTATGCAGGCTTTCTGCTTAATGCAGAACCCTGTAAAATGCAGAGTTCTATATCAAGGCAACAGAAAACCTCCTCTGAACAAATATTACCAAGAAAATACTGTGATCTCATAGGTTGCCATAAGTCAGAAACAACATGAAGGCACACATCAACAACAACTATCATGCAAGAAGCTACATAAACAGGATCTCCTTTGCACCTGAAAACAATGAAGACATTAGTGGAGGAAGGAAGAACTACCATACTTGTCCTCATTTTCCTTCCTTGCCTCTTAGTTATACTCTTAGTAAGAAGCCTGATTAGGACTAAAGAAGGTTCTGTTTCCACACCATTAAGTCTTCATTTAAAAAGCACACTGCATTCAGTGGCACAGAATGCTCTAGAATTGCTTTTTACCCATAGTGTGGGGTGAAATTACATAGCAATTTGTCAAGAGAGCAGGATCTAGCTGATCATATAGTCCAGCAACTATAATTAGACACATTTCTTTGTGGTAGAAACCATTCTGAAATAACTTAATCCTTAGCATCCTTCCTGGGTTCAAAGTGGAGACAATTACCTGTAGTTGCCCTGGGGGGGGGAAAACTAGTTAGGCTTTACTGGTAAATTATTTCAGAATGGAAATATTTTTTTTCTGTTCAGTGAAATTATCCCCTAAAAAAGGAGCAATGGAGGATGAAAACAATGCTATTGTTACATTTCTAAAGCTACAATCTTATGAACACTTATACCTCAAAAAAAGGTTCAATGACCTCTATGAACTGACGACAGTGATATATACCTTAATTATGTCCTGTTTGGATTAGTTTAATGTGCACTGTATGGGGCTGCCTTTGAAGAACATTCAGAAACTCCAGCTAGTCCAAAGAGCTACATTCAGATTGTTAAATGAGGCTGATTATAGGACAACAATAGTCTTTATTAAAGTTAACAGACCATTACATACATATTAAATACGCAGACATGTTAAAATAACTCTATAAAACATGATTTAAAATATATAATTCAGTTTATGACTATATTACATATTACAAAATAACATGATAATAATAACAAGGAAAGATACTTGTATGCATTCTTAAAAAATAAAAATGTTACCTTTATTATTGTCACACAAGCCACAATCATGCATAATATGAACTATAAAGGTATTAATTAACAGCTATAAAAACATTCAGAATGTTAATTGAGTAGAACTAATTTTTATACATGTGCAAATACAATAGTCTTATGGGATTTAGCAGCTGATAAGAAGAACTTAGCCACCACTTCTGTTATGTTTTTCTTGGAATCCTCTAGTAAGTACACCAGGTACCAGTTGAAAGATCTGCCTGGGAATTTAATTAGTAAAGGTGAAATTAACTTCGATCTCACATTCTTATTGAAGTACAGAAAAATAGGACATGTATTATGGACTCTACATCGTCATCAGAAGGGCAAAGATGTTCCTTATATGGGTTTCCTTGAAGCAGCCCTCTAATAAAGCAGAAAGGGTAACAGAGATTGTTTCTTGGCCTTTGAAGAAGATCAAATATGTGTGCTGATTACAGGAAACAATCTGCTCCTACAATAGCTCCACTGGATACTCATCTGTTTCCAGGCACAATTCAAAATGTTGATTATGACCTACAAAGCCATGTTTCCCTTGAGTCCAAGCTATCTGAAGGACTGTACCTTCCCATATGAACCTATCTTAGCCCTGAGATCTTGAGGGTAAACCCTCTTCTCAGTCTTTCCATCCTCAAAAATATCTCTTCTGGAAAGCAAGGAAGGGTCTTCTCTGTGGGCGTCCCTTAGGCTCTGGGACTGGAACTCCAATCCTAGGGAAGTCAAACAGGCTTGCTGCTAACTGTTCTTCCATCAGAGGCCAAAGATATTTTTTTTATTCCTACAAACTTTTGAAAATGGAATACAAGGTCGTGCACTGTTTTTATTCTTACCTTTAAATGTATATTTGACTTTTAATTCTATAGCTAGCTTGATAACATTATAACTATTATTTTTGTTCATGTTTATATATATTTATTTTTATTTGAACTTGCTGTAAATGAACTTGTGTTCCATTTCTGTGGGTAGAATATAACTGAGCAAAACAACAAAAGCAACAACATTGTGGGATTTATCTCTGAGTAAACCTGGAGTAAACCTAGCTGTAATTTAGGAGATTTAAGAATTTAGGAAACTTGTTGCTGCACTATCCTAGCAGTAGGACTGCATAGCAGTGGTATAAAAAGACACACAAAATTTGTGGGCTATTTTACCAATTCTATTTTTTCCTTTACTGCAGAAATAGCCACAGTTTTTCCCCCTACACAATCTTATTCCTGTCTACTTAAAAACAAGCCAAAAAACAATTCAAACAGGGCTTACTCCCAGGTAAGTGTTTAGAGGATTGCAGTCTTAACGTGGAAAAAACATTTCCCAATGCACCTATTAAGTTTATGCTGCTGTTTTCTTTTCTAAAGACAGAAATCTGGAGCACAGTATTTAAACACCTACATGTTAACTACATCTCCAACAACTGCTCTTTAACTACCTCTAATCAGTTAAGTACAGTAGTACATTCCCAATTGGGGAGACTAATTAGGGTGCAAAATGCTATACTATCCTCTTGCCAGCTTGATGAAGGAGACATCTTGCAAGGTGATCCAGAAGGCAATGTTGATGCCATTAATCATTTATCTGTTAAGGAGAATACAAAAACCCCTTCCATTCAAAGTAATTGTCTGTAAGAAAACTTTTTATCCTTCCTGCTATGATGATAGATAATTAAAAAGCAGAATGAATTACCATGTCATTGCTGTGCAGTTTTTTGTTTGGGTTTTTTTTTTTTTTTTGGTTTATTTGACCAAATATAATTCCCATGTTTAGAGAAAACTAGCATGGTGCCTTCCACAGCGGGTGTCTCATTATAGTTGCTCTAACCCAGAAACATTTAGCTGAGAAAGTAAGTACAGCAGCACTAAATTGATTTCAGGGATCAAACAGGTGAACAGCTGCCAGTCTGATTCCATATTGCTTTCTGCCAGACTACCAGAAAGGATCAAATCAACAGATTTCAAAGTTAAACTCAAGGGGCTTTATAACCCAGGCTAAAGATAACTCTCAATGTCTGCAATAGTCGCACCGAAACTCTATAGAAAAGGTACACCAGGAGTGGTGATCCTCTAGAGTGTTACAGGATTGCACAGTGATCTTTTTCTCTCCCAGGGCTACCTCATTATTTCCTTGCCTTCTCTGGCACAACTTAATGTAAAATTACGCAGAAGGCTACATAACAGCAATAGCAAGTGCATTTCTATAATGTGTCTGGGGTGCTGTCCGCACTGGCCAGTTTACTCTGGGGGCAGTCCCAAGGATGCTCACTACTGAGCTGTCCCAATCTCCCTGTTATATTAGCCCTCCATTCCAACACCAGACAGTTGTTTGCACAAGTGTCCAACTGCACTATCTGGTGGGGCACATTTCACTCAGCAAACTTGGCATCAGAACTGAAGGCTCCAGATCTGGAGCAAACAGGGAGTTTTTAAAATGCATGTTAACAGGGGTATACCCTGGTTTTGGCACTTAACAGGCAGTATGAGTTTTGGGCCATGATCATCCAGCTGTAGGACCAGGGAGTGGGGAGGCTGATTTCTTTGGCCTATGCAGACAAGGCCTAAAATGTACTTTAAGACAATGACTATTCCTTGCCATGGTATGATCTATATAGACTCCAATATTTTTTATATCTATATAGACTTCAACCTCTTTTGGAGTCTGTATAGCAGGAGTGGACAACATGTAGCCCTCCAGATGCTGTTGAACTCCAGCTCCCCTGCACTCTAAACAAGACTGCGAATGATGAGAGACAACCTGTAATGACGTCCATTTACACCTGAAGGGTCACATTTTCCCTGTTCCTGTAATACAAGTTAATTTATTAGACAATATGCTGACTGGAGATATCTGAGATTAGTACAGAATATACTGTTGACCCATAAGTACCCACTTTCAGTGCTTTGGTACTTAACATAGCCTTTGTTCTCACCAAGGCTTTGCTCTGGGACTACTAATACACCTTCAATAGTATGAAGTGGCTCATCCCCCCCCCACCACTTTTTCAAACTTTATTGAAATTATTAACAATATGGCATAATGATGTAACATAACAATTTTTAACAAAAGAAACACACCAGAGCTTGCATGTTATTTTTCAAAAGAAAATATACAAAATATACACACACCAGAATAAGGTGTTTTTTTTCCCTTCTTGTCCCTCAGATGATGAGATAACTTGCCCTTTTTGGCAAGCGTTTCTGCAAAACATATGGGCAACAGAACAACATTACAGTATCTGCTGCCTTGTTGTATGGGCTTTAAAAAATTACAATACTACTACTAATAATAATAATAATAATAATAATAATAATAATAATAATAATTTAATTCTATTTCCCACCTCTCCCTGCAGATCGAGGCGGGATTACAGCAGTCAGCAAATTTCAACAGCAAGCATTAGAGAGATTGTTAGTGTCTTTTCAGCAACCCTACCAATCCTTCTGTGCATACATATTTGGCATCACAAACAGAAAAAGCAAAAAGAACAAGAGATGCTCCTCTAAAATCAACAAGAAAAGGGGGAGACATATCTCAAAACCTGGAAGGTGATTTTTTAAAATTATTATTTAAGCTAAAGCACTTTCCATATTTTGGCCTTTGGGTACTCAAACTATCTGATGTGTATTAATGTGCCATGAACCAGTAACATATTTGTGTTCATTCATTACAAGGGCGGGTTACAGACCACCAGAAAGTACGCGACGAGCACGTACTAGGGTTAGGAAGGGGCGGTGCTTCCGCACCCCCTAACCCTAGTATGCGCTCCGCATGCACAAAATGGCGGCGGCCGTTCCACACGGCCACCACCATGATTATGTCACGACCATGCCGCCTCCACACGAGGCCACGCGGTTGTGACGTACTGAGGCCGCGCCACGGCGCATTGTGCGCCTTTTCTCCGGCCCTGGAAGGAGCGCGATTTCCATGATCCTTCTTCAGAGCGTCCAGGAGACGTGCGGTGTGGCAGCTGCAGCTCCCAGATGCTGCAAGCAGCGACGGCAGGAGAGCGCCGCTTCTCGGCGGTATGTAACCTGCCTATGTTTCCTTCTTTCCTAGAAACTTGCCAAGTACTGGCAGTCAACGGGTTAAGGACCGGCACTGGTCTGGGGCCACCATTTTGAGCAGCACTATTCTAATGCCTTCCTTGGAGCTATATTCTTTCTATAGTTCCTAAGGAAGGATTCAAAACATGGGTGAGCAACTACATGCTGGCCAGAGACCAATTTTCTGCCCAGACTAATCTGCAGGCTTCATCCTGCCTGCACACATGGCAAGTCCCAAACTCCGTTTTTCTCTTCATTCCCTCTCAAAATGGCAAAAAGAAGTGAGGGAGCTTCCTGTTGCCATTTTGAGAGGGAATGAAGCATACTCGAGATTTTGCTTAGAAAAAAACATCTGAAACATTATCATATTAGTAATATAATATATCTAAATTATTAGCCTCAGGAGGGAGAACATTCATCTCATTTGCTCACAAAGCACTCATATCACATACTTTCCATTAATTAAGTATTGAGAACAGCTTAGCACTAGAGTAGCATTACAGTGCCCTACAAGAAGGTATACCTTTTTAATGATTCATATTTTTTTAGAAAGCATTTCAAGGGAAAAATCGCATTCAATACCAAAGATACATGCTTGTCTGTAACTGAAGGGGGGGTATTTGCAGGTGATAATTAGCAAGTAAAAGTACTTCATCCTTGGCCTGTCTGCCTATTCTCCCCTGATATAATTACCTTCAGACTTTGTTGCCCAGCCACTCATTTTCAGTCTTGGTATAAGAGGTTTTGCTGACTTACACAACAGACATGAGACTACTCCCCCATGCTCATCTGTTGCACTTACATCTGGACCCCAAACTGAATTTTATTTCAGGCACCACTATACCAGAAGACAGGAGGTCAGCTTTGAGGGGGTTCACATCAGACTACATGGCAGATGTATTCCTCTGTCTTCTCAGCACTTTGCCACCACTCTTGGACCCAGTGAAAACTAGAGACAGATCCTGTCCCTTTAAAGCTTGTGTAGAAGAGGGGATTTTAGCAGGTACTGTTTGTTATCTGGTTGTATGACAAGCATTAGCTGCTGAAATGTCCTCTTAGACATAAGCATTAAAGTAACAGGAACTGTCTCCTGTTATCACTCTGACATACCTACTTTGATCTGGGATGCACAGCCTAACTCAAATTTATGACAGGACCAGCCCTGATCCTCAGGGCCTGACATGGAAAACAGCCTGCAAGTTGTAGCACTGAACTGATGGGAAATGGAAGGACTAAACACCTCACATAAGTTCTTCTTAAATAGTAGTCCATTAGCTAATGGAGAGAGCCGGTGTAGAGTAGTGGTTTAAGTAGCTAACTATTACTCTGAAGGCCAGCTTTCAATTCCACACTCAACTGTGGGAAATCACTGGGTGACCCTGGGTGAGTCACACACTCTCAGCTCCAGCTTTGGAAATGACTTGAAGGCACAAAACAACCACAAAGCCTAATGAAACAGAGGGCCCAAACTGACAGGTCAAAATAAAGCTGCTTCAGGTCACTTTGGAGGTATGCTGTTTAAATGATGCAAGCATTTTAAGAGGCCAAAAGCTGCACCAAAGATGTCCTTCAGTCATTAGGACTGGAGCGTGGCTTTGGCACAGCTACCGGTCTCTTAGGATGCATGCATCATTTCAATAGCATACCTCCGAAGTGATCCGAAGCAGCTTTATTTTGGCCTGTCTGTTCAGGCCGAAAGATGGGTTCAGGAAACGCACATTAGATTGTAGCTGCACCCTAACAATCTGTATAAAAATCTCTTCCTCATCCTTAACTCTAAAATTGTATACACTTATTATTACTTTGGTCTTTAAGGTGTATTTTTGAAGAAAAAGCTGTATATTTTTAAGAAAAGGCTGAGACAATAAAATGGAGGGGCCGGGGGCAGGGAGAGGGAAGGGGGTATAACATAGGCACCTCAGCATAGATAAGGCATATATAACACAAAACAGTAGTAAATAGTACAGGAATAAAGAGTAAGTAGGAGAAAACAGAGGAGAGAACAAAGACAAGGTGGAATATCAGCAAGAGAGTAACAGGATGTGCACTGTCCAATAGCAATAGCTATAGCAAGTACACTTCTATACCACTTATCAGTGAAATAGAACTCCCTAAGCAGTTTACAATGTGTAAGCCAATTGCTTCCAACAAGCTGGGTACTCATTTTACTGAACTATCGAAGGATGCAAGGCTGAGCGGATCCTCATGCCCTGCCCGAGATTGAACTCACAACCATGTGGCTTTGAATAGCCTCATCTTATACATAATGTTAATTTATAGTTGAGTGGTTAATACCATTAATACCATTAATAAAATGTCTCCAGCCAGCATGGTTACTGGAGGATTCTGGAAGTGCAGAAAAAGAACTTGTCCAAGTTCTGATTAAAACTTACATGCCAAGATATTTATTGCTTCATTTTATTTTAATGTTTTAAAAAGGAATAAAAAGGGATGACAAAAAGGCACTAAAAATGGAAAACAATGAGACATAACAAATAACTGAACAGTGTAAACCAGAAATGGGCAAAGTGTGGCCTATGGGCCATATATAGCCCCTCAGGGCTATATGGGGGGCTTCAGAGATAAAAAGAAAACTTGTTTGCTCTAGAATAATCCCAAACGCACTCTAGGATTTTGATCATCTCTGAATGCCCCCTGGAGGTAGATTTGGCATTTGTCCCAGAAAACCTGGAAAATCGTGGATTGAAAAGACTAAACAATGTCTTGGTCAACTGGGTCAGTAAGTCCCGGATTTCTCCTGTGTTACAGGCCAATAAGTAGGTCAAAATGTGGCAGTGGCGATGAAACAGAATATGCAAGAATTCTGGCACTGGTGGGAGCCTCATCCCATTTTATAGGCTCCAGTTGCTACTGCACAGGGGTAACATTGCCACCTTGTTCTCTTTCCTCTTCCCCTGAGAGACCCAGAAGGTGGAAAGGAAAGGAGGCATGCAGAGATGGCTATGCATTGTGTGGTGATTGTGCCAGCAGTTTGAGCCTCGAGTTAGGCAGCATAGTGGAACTTTGCTTCCAAATAGCTTCAAGAGCGTAAAGAGAGTCCCTTTATTCTCTATGGGCCTCTACAGACAGGTCAAAATAAAGCTGCTTCGGGTCACTTTGGAGGTATGCTGTTTAAATGATGCATGTGTCCTAAGTAGGGATACCATAACCCGGTGGCTCCTGTGACAATCACGCTTTTGGGGGAACTTGGCCTGCCCTGGCCCGGTTCCCCCTAAATCCTGGGTTTGGGCCTGGCCTCCAGGCTGCTGCTAATGCGGCTGGCGCTGGCCGGCCACCCACCTCCTCCTCCTCCTCCTCAGCCGCACCGTCCTCCTCCTCCTCCAATCCTTCTCCTCCTCCTTCTTCTTCTGCACAGCTGTTGCACCACCCGCAGCACTTGCCCGGGCAGCGGCCGGCAGCAGCGCGCACTCGCCCCTCTTGTGCACCCGCGCACGGGGCTTAAAAAGGAGTGCGCGTCCCCGAAGCTGTCTGGCCAATGGCAGAAGAGCGGGGGCTGGCCTATTTCCAGCCCCAGTCTGCCATTGGCCAGTGAGCTTTGGAGGAGGAGGAGGAGGAGAACTGGGAGGAGGAGGACCGAGGAGGATAGGGCTCTGGGCCAGGGGGAGGGAAAAGCGCCATTTCCTGGCGCGAAATTCAACCGACGATGAGGAGGAGGAGGAGGAAGAAGTAAGAGGAAGAAGAGGAGGAGGAAGAAGAGGAGGATAAGGAAGAGAAGGAGGAAGAAGTAATAGGAAGAAGGGGAGGAGGAGGAGGAGGAGGAGGAGGAGGAAGAAGATGTAAGAGGAGGAGGAGGAGGAGGAGGAAGAAGATAAGGAGGAAGAGGAGGAGGAAGTATGAGGAAGAAGGGGAGGAGGATGAGGAAGATGAGGAGGAGGAAGAAGTAAGAGGAAGATGAGGAGGAGAAGGAGGAGGAGGTGGGTGCCCATTTCCAAAGGTTTATTTCCCTCAAAGTGTCTTTTTTGTGTATTTTTGGTGCTTTTAATGCTAACAGGTCTGCCTTGTTTTAAAAATGATAGTGATGATGATGGAATGGAGGGGGGTGGTTTGGCCAGAAAGGGAAGTACATTTCTGCCATCTGTCTAGGAATAATGCCCAAATGTCTTCCATTTTGATCATGCCTAAGAAACATGTATTTATATTAACATTTTTTAAAAAATCATAAAAAATTTTCATGTGTCCTCCATTTAAAAAAAATGTGTCCTACATTTGAAAATGTTGTCCTACATTTGTCCCAGTTTGGAGGTCCTGACTTATGGCAACCCTAGTCCTAAGAGGCCAGAAGGACTGGAGCACCGCTTTGATACAGTTTCTGGCCTCTAAGATGTGTGTGTCATTTAAACAGCATACCTCCAAAGTAGGCTTGCCATAACCCGGTGGGGGGCGTGCATTTCCCGTTTTTGGACTGTTATGCACGGTCACGGTACGGTTTGACGTTTCTCCCGGGTCTTCCCCCCCCCCCCCCCCCCTCCCGCGCTTTGTTACGGTGCCTTGGCTGCTCTTGCCTTGGCTGCTCTTTGTTACTGTGCCTTGGCTGCCTGTTGGGCTCTGTTGGAGGCTGGAGCTCCTCCTATTGGCTGGCAGGCTGGCCAATAGCGGAACAGTCCTTTCCCTGCTTCAGGAGTCTCGCCTCTGTTTACTTCCTGCGGCCATGTGGGCCGGCCAGGGACTGAGCCGAGGCAGCAGAGGAGAGGACCAAAGGGGGGGGAGGGGAGAGGAGGGGAGGAAAGTTTTTGGCATCCCTCAGGGCCTGACTGACTCACACTGAGGGATGCTGAAAACGTTCGGCATCCCTCCCCTTCCCCAGCCCCTTAGGGGAGGGCAAGAGAGCTCTGCCCCAGGGCCCCAGCCAAAGGTAGGGTTGCATAAAAAACATGCAGCAGCAGGAAGGGAGGGAGATGGCATCTCTTGAAGCCAAGCTCCAGCACTTCATTCCGTTGTTGTTGTTGTTGTTGTTTGCCTTCAAGTCGTTTTGGACCAAGGCAACCCTATCCTGGGATTTTCTTGGTCTGCTCCTTCTTCTCCTCCTTTCTCCTTCTTTTCCCGCTTCTCTTCTTCCTTGTCCTCGTTCTCCCGGGGTGTGTGTGTGTGTGTGTGTGCTGTAGTGTAAAGGGCTTTCTGGGGCTTGCCTTGGGTGGGTGCCACTGCCTTCCGGCCCTGGCTAGAGGAGGCCCAGAGCCCTTCCGTCTGTTGGGGCATTGCTCTTCTCTCCCTCCCCCCCACTTTGCCCCAAGATGGCTCCCTCCAGCAAGACCCCTGGGGAAGCTCTTCCCAAGTGTCGGGCACCTCCTGTGTTGTCATTTCATCATCAGGTGGTTTTAGTGGGAAGCTTTGCCATTGCCTTCCTCTGAGGCTGAGACAGTGTGGCTTGGGTGTGTGCGAGTGTGTGTGTGTGTGTGTGTGTGTGTGCATGCGCCTTCAAGGGGTTTTCTTGGGAGGTTTGTTCAGAGAGGGTTTACCTTTGTCTTCTTCTGAGGCTGAGAGTGTGTGACTATCTCAAAGGTTTTCAGAGGGGGGTTGCCTTCACCTTCCCTTAAGACTGAGAGAGTGTGACTAGCCCAGTGGGGTGTATTAATGCCCAAGCAAGGGATTGCACCCTGGGCCTCCTCCACCAATGCTGCACTTCCTGAGATGCATTTAACCTCAGAGGTGATCCAAAATCTCCATGTCTTTGAATTCAGTTTTATTATTATCTGAAAGAAAGAAGTTGGCAGCATGAGCTTTCCCAAAGCCTGCTTCCTCAGAAGCATTTAGTCTCACAGGTGATCCAAAATCTCTGTCTTTGAATTGTATTATTATTATTATTATTATTATTATTATCTGAAAGAAAGAAGTTGGCAGCATGAGCTTTCCCAAAGCCTACTTCCTCAGATGCATTTAGTCTCACAAGTGATCCAAAATCTCTGTCTTTGAATTGTATTCTTATTCTTATTATTATTATCTGAAAGAAAGAAGTTGGCAGCATGAGCTTTCCTAAAGCCTACTTCCTCAGATGCATTTAGTCTCACAGATGCAACAAGATCTCTATAACATAAGGATTTATATTAATGGTTTTTTTTAAATGTTAATATTTTTAGCTTTTAGTTGGTTATGGCCTCCATTTTTATTGAATGCCCCACTTTTTGGGTAAATTTTGTCCAGCATTTGACCTACACTTTGGTCTACATATTGTCCTAGAAATTTTGGGTTGGGCATTGTGATTTTATGATTTTCGTTTGATGTAACTGTTATGGATTATTTTATGGAACCTGCCTTGATCCATAAGAGAGGTGGGATAATAATTATAATAATAATTATATTTTCCCTACATTTTCCCTGGTTTGGTGGTAGAGAATTATGGCAACCCTACCCCAAAGGAGCCGCATGAGTCACGTCATTGACACACACCCCATGTAAACAGTGGTGTGCCAAGATGGTGCCCGCGGTGCGCAGTAGGACTCAAGACATTAAAAAACATAGGGGCCTCAAATGTACTTTCTGCCCCAGGGCCCCTAAAGGCCTAGCTACGGGACTGGAGTCAGTTTGCAAAGGGACCGATTATTGTTGTTGTTATTATTATGCAAAGACCTAGCTGTGTGAGTCAGTTTGCAAAGGGACCTTCCATGATTATCAATATTATTATTATTATTATTTGCATGCAAAGAGCTAGCTGTGTGAGTCAGTTTGCAAATGCCCAAATGTGCTTCGTGTGTGTTTTGGAATGTGGGAGGGGGGGTGGCCAGAAAGGGAAGTACATTTCTGCCATCTATCTAGGAATAATGCCAAAATGTCCTCCATTTTAATCATGCCTAAGAAACATGGATTTATATTAACATTTTTAAAAAATCATCAATTTTTTCACATGTCCTCCATTTTGTATAAAATGTGTCCTACATTTGATAATTTTGTCCTACATTTGTCCTACATTTGTCCCGGTTTGGAGGTCCTGACTTATGGCAACCCTACTCCAAAGTGACCCAAAGCAGCTTTATTTTGGCCTGTCTGTCTGGGCCCTATGGCTACTTAAAAGTGAAAGGACAGGCCCAACGCCATCGGGCCTGAAGAGGAAGAGCCCTCCCCTCTCTCCTTCCAACTGTCATCTTCTGGCCACGAAGGGAGTGAAAGAACAGGCCCATCGCCATCGGGCCTGAAGAGGAAGAGCCCTCCCCTGCCTCCTTCTAACTGTCATCTTCTGGCCTGGGAGGGAGCGAAAGGACAGGCCCAACGCCATCGGGCCTGAAGAGGAAGAGCCCTCCCCTCCCTCCTTCCAACTGTCATCTTCTGGCTTGGGAGGGAGTGAAAGGACAGGCCCAGCACCATCGGCCCGACCATGATTAAGAAAAGAGCCCTCCCTCCAGTCCATCTGCCTTGGTCCAGGCCTCAGAGGGAGAGAAGAATGCTGGACCTGATCCCCTCCCTCCCACCATTCCCTTCTCCTTTTGTGTCATGTCTTTTTAGATTGTAAACCTGAGGGCAGGGAACCGTCTATTATCCCCTCTGTTGTAAGCCGCCCGGATTATTATTATTAAAAGCTTTCCTGTCTTCACACCAACTAGGAAGGGAAAGGAGAGAAGAAGAGCTCTTAGCTGGTACTGCAGTTAAAACATAATGGTAGAAAACTAAAAATAATTAATGTGCTTAATTTGCAAAATCAGAGAAATTAATAATATGCATAATTGTAATAATTTGTATAATATGCAAATTAGATGTTCAGATATGAAGGACTGGAATATGGCAATCCTACCTGGAGGGCTCCAGGACACACAATATTTGCAAAATTTTACACACCTGCCTCCCAAATGATCCAAAATATCCACTAGGCAACATGGAGTGCACTTCTACTGCACTCTGTAGTGTCACGTGGCCAATTTAGGACTGGGTGGGGGGTTTTTTTGATACCCAAAATATGGTGTAAATGCTGTCATGTCTCATAGAGGCATTTGGAGAACATTTTGACTGATTGATTGATTGGAAGAACCAAATGCAGACCTCCAAGGTCTCCTAGGAGTCTAATGTGCTCCCTTCCCTGCCTTCCACAATTACCCACCCCTCGGGTAAATAAAGGGTAAACTTTCAAAATACATGCAGCATTCAGCAGTTCAACTAATAAACTTCAAACATGAAAAGTTAATGTTTGCATCCTGTTGGTTAGTCCTACCTAGAGCAGACCCATTAAATTAATTATTGAATGGCAAGTCCCATTGATTAATTGCTTCTACCCTAGTCAAGACTTACAACAGGCTTTACACCTCAGTTTTTTTACAACTGTAAGCATTTATTAATTTTCTTTCACAAGATAAATTCATCCAAGACGACAATGTTAGGGGATTTATAGAGTTTTTTTCCCTAACTACCAGAAAGAAAATAACAAAACATATACATACATGCACACACATGTACATGTATGAAGCACACCATCACCATGGGGAGTGTTTCTCTGTCCTGTCAATTGTCAGCATGACTGTATGTTTGACTGAATTATTCTAATGGAGTCAAATGCCTTGGGAGCCATTCTGAGGATCAAAGTAGGAAACATAAAGGAGTGAAAAATGTTGTTCAATTTCTCAGAAACAGGCCCTTCTAATAATAATAATAATAATAATTTGTTTTATTTATATACCGCTATTCCAAAGATCATAGCGGTGAACAGCAAGTAAGCTAATTAGCAAGTAAGCTAATTTGCCCCCAATAGTCTGGGTACTCATTTTAGCAACCTCGGAAGGATGCAAGCCTGAGTTGAGCTTGGGCCCTTTTTTGCTGGTCTTGAACTCGCAACCTTGTGGTTTTGAGTGAATGGCTGCAGTACAGGCATTTAACCACTGCGCCACCAGGGCTCCTTCTATGGAGGGAGAGCTGAAGGAAATTCATTTTCAGAAAAACTGGTGTGGTCCACAGTTAATTTACGTGCACCAACTATGTCACACATAATGTAGTTGAGATAAAATGTATAAAAAGTAAAATATGAATCAGGCATACATGTTTACAGCAGCTGCATCATACAGGGAGATTTCAGAGAAAATCTCTATTGGCTACAGGTCCCAGTTCGTCCCTGCCTAAAATGTGAAATGGCTCTATTACCACTCTGTCTTTATGAGCAGTTATTCTCATATCGGGGATTTTCCTTTTTTATGATTTGCAGTCACATCACTAAATCACTCATTATTTGGAAACTATTCCCTTACTGGCTATATTTCTGACATTAAGCTATTAGTCTCAGTGGGACTATTCTGTTTTTATGCTGCAAGTTGAGCAGGAAATGGAAGACAAACATGCCTTTATGTATTTTTTAAAAAATGAACATGCATCACATCCATCCTAATTCTGAGATAAATCTCCTTCCATTAGGAACAAAAGTGGTTATTTGTTACCCAAAATGCACACTCTGCAACTCTTCAGCTGGGGTAGCACCTCTCTAAAGTTCCCACTTCTGATCCTTAAGATGCATATTTTTTTTCCCAAGCAACATAAAGCTTTATGAAGCAACCACCAGAGAGTACTTCCAGCCTCTTGAATGCACAGCATTTCTCTCACAGTTCTTTCTTTATCAAAAAAATTGTGGCTGGTATTCTGTTATTTCAGAGAAGAAGGTTGTGGCGTGCGAGGAGAGCAAGCACTCTAGTTTGACAATATTTAACAATGCAGCAACAGCTCCTGGCCATAATCAGGCAAAGAATAAAGCTGTTAAACCTCTGAAATGAAAAGGTGTTAAGGGCACCTGAACCTTATACTGGATTGTGTCCTCTTTCTATTACAAGTCATTTTTGCTGTCTCCATGGTCACTTCTAATTCAGTCTTCCATGCAGGCACAGAAACTCAGATGCAGCTCCCACATCATCCACCAAAGACCACCACATTAAAGCTGATAGAGGGCCTCTCTACATGGATGCATGAGAAAGTGGATGGAGCAGTTTGTGAAACAGCTCCAGGTAACATCAGCGTATGTATGGAGCGCTAGAGAGAAGGTCAAACTGACATGCACACACTTATGTACAGAATCTTTCTCCCCTTTAGCAACAAGGCCATTTAATTATCATTTTGCTGTTGCTGTTGTGCACCTTCAAGTCATTTCTAACTTACGGCGACCTATCATGGGGTTTTCTGGGGCTGAAACTGTGTGACTTGCCCAGGATCACCCATGGGTTTTGCCAAGAGGGGAATCGAACCTTGATCTCCACAGTTGTAGTTTAATGTTCAAACCACTACAACATACTGGTGTTTACTTATCACAATTTGATCCCATATGTTTTTATTATATCCAACACAATTCATATTTGTTCTTTATGTTTGCTCTGGATTAAACTGCCTTTCTCTTTTTTAAGTTCAAAAATAATGGAATCAGGGGCACACAAAACTTTTCATTTCCCCCTGATATTTTCCCCCTTTTAGAAATGTGTTTGTAAATTACTTCAATCATAGATCTGCTGTGGGGGGGGGGGGGGGTTGAGTGTAATTGTTTACTTGTAAGATATACACTGGTAGATTGTAAGCCTGAGGGCAGGGAACCGTCCAATTAAAAAGATTGTATGTACAGCGCTGTGTAAATTTACAGCGCTTATAATAATGGTAATCTGTGCCAGATCCTATGCAGCTCTTTCCAAATTCACTCTCCAGATGAATTGGACTACATCTCTCGTCATCCCCAGCCAATTGTGCCAATGTCCTGAGGATGACAGGAGGGCAACTGTAACTCTGTAAAATACCAGTTTGGGTGAAACTGTAGTGAAGAGTCTAATGCAATTTTACAAAGCACAAAGCAGCTTTAGTGCATCAAGTTAGTATGCCTCAGTCTTGATATGGCAAAAGCCAAAGCATGTACCATGACATTATTTAATTCAGTGCTTTGCTTACAAATCTGTGCTCCTTTCTCTCTCCTCCTCTTCCATCCAATTTAAGTCATGATCCATCTCCCATTTCTCTCTACTATAATCTCGCTAAAGTTATGTGCATTTCATAAGTTTTCTTGTGCATGCATTGGTTTCAGTCCAGTGAACTTTGTGAACATAATTCCCTGCTCTTCCCATCCTGCCTCTTTCTTCCTGCCTCCCATTTCATTCTCATTCAACAAAAGAACTCTGTCTTGTCACATCCCAACTTGGTTCTGGGTGGTCAGCACCTTTTTTTCCCCTTAGTTATTCGCACATCTCAGTCTTTCTTCACATACCAGACCTCTTATCATCTTCCTAAGCCTCCTTTACATCAGCAATTTTTACTCCTTTAAATAATGCTTCTACTTTCTTTTGTCTGCAGAAAGCATTTTTTATTGTTAACAGTAACCAACTTCATCTTCTTAGCATTAATTTTCCTGTTTGACTATCCTGCTTCAACCATTCTTTAACATTTGGGTTGAATAGTTCAAAAACTTCTTAACAGTTTTTGAAGACTGAAGATTGTTTTGGCCTCTCTCTGCCAAGTTTCATGGTGAAGCATCTCTATTATATGCATTCAGGAAACAGGCATCCAGAAGAGCTTGGAAAAATTCCTTTTGGGAACTAACTCCCAGAATATGTCAGCCAATATGGTCAGATTATGGCAGCTATTATTCAAAGCAAAGAGATGTTCCAAGCTCATATTCTAAGACACATTAAACTCCTTGTCAAAAAAGAATTTCTAGACTGTTAACAAAAATAATTCAAGTGCCTTTAACATGGAGGGGTACCCAACAGAATCAAGGGCCGCAACACTGGCCTGTCCCCATCACATAAAAACTTACTACTTTTATGTTAGTCATGTTTACTAGTATGTACTGTGTTTATTATAACTGCAACAGCTATGGGTTTGATGCAAATAAAATCTAATTTCACGTGACCACTCACTGTGGGCAAATACTGAGCAGTCTCTTCTCTATTCTTCCATGCTCATCCCCAATACTAGCTACATTAACTATGGTCTGGTAATACACATGACCATTGGTAAACAGGTTGCTCTGCCATTTTAGAAGCATCCAGTTATGTAGACTCAAGTCAACTGACTCACACTCAAGTTAGACTGAAGTCACTTCGATGAGTTTATTTGGGCTTGACTCAGCAATAAATGATGCACTGACTTTATTCGACTCCCGACTTGTGTATTTTTAGTGACCAACTTGCTGGCATCATTTACTCCAAGCAACAGGAAAGATCTGACCCCACAGCATGGGGCATATTTCTTACAGGGGAACAGCAAATGCATTAGGCAATGGGCTTGAAGTGGAAGGATCTTTTGAAAAGCTTTTGAAAAGTTTTAGAAGGATTCTCCAGTGTGCAGCGGAGACAGGTTGAGCTCAAGCACACAGCCTAACACATTTGCTGTTCCCCTGTAAGAAACGCACTCCACCTCCTTTTTTTTTCTGTTAAAGTGGCTCCCAGACTTGAGATGACTTGACTTGAAAGTATCTTTCAAGGACTTGAGATTTGACTTGAAATTTGAAGGTAGAAACTTGGATATGGCAGTATCTAGATGGGGGTGGAAATATTAATGTTGAAACACAGCCTTTGACAATCCAGCATGCTTCATATGTGGTGGAGTACAGATCACACTAACCTGGTGATGGTGGGAGTTGTAGTCTAACACATCTGGAGGGCCTAAATGTGTTGAGGAACCACATCTATAAATACAAAACAATGCAAGACTTTTGCAGTACTGACTTGCCCATTTAAAAGCACTTTTGCTAATAAAGCCAGATGGCAACAACATTGAAGGGCACTTACATGAAAATAATTACCCAAAAGACTTTATGTCCTCATTTGTAAAATAAGCTCCCTAGTTGCCTAATTATGCTATTGGTCTGGTGGATATAAACTGGGAAACTAGTCTCATATTCTTCCTCAGACCATCTGCCTGATTCAAAGTAATTTTTCATCATCTGAAAACTATTTCTCCTCTACTCTGTTCGTCTCACTCTGCAGTAGCAACCCAGATTTTCGACTATAGTCACAACACTCCTGTTGACATTTGTCAATAGTCTAATTTCAGTTTTAAAAAAAATAGAATACTCCAAAGGAAAAATGGGTAAGAGATCAATACCTGTAGTTATTACTTTAGTTGTACATTTATTTATAAGCCTCCTTTCTCCCAACATACAGGGCATAGATGAATTAAGAAAACAACTTTAGAAAACAATTACAGTAAAATGAAAACAAAACAAAAACAGAGTGGAAAGCAGCCTACACCTGGATTAAAAGCCATTTGCACAGTAAGAATGGAAAGGATATTTGATAATATTCTAAAGGTAATTTTTTTAAAAAAAGTATTTCACAAGTGTCAGGAAACCCTGACCCTGAGGGTTTTGCACAAAAAACAGCATTTTCTGAGCACAGAGCAATATTTCCTGCATTAAAAAAATCAGAAAATGTTGTCATTCACTCAGAAAATGTCAAAAAATCACATACAAAGTTTACGCAAAATATGTCTCCAACTAGAGCATTTTCTGTACAAATAATAATATTTCTGCACAGAGGATATTATTTTCTGTGCAAAAAAATGGTGTTACCTGCCAGAAAACACAGTAAATGCCAAACTGTGAATGTTCTTTGAGAACTGCACAGTTCTGCAAGAACTTCTCACAGCTGGAAGAAAACTGCTAAAAATTACTCATGACTTTAAGAATGAAATTAGAGAAGAATTATATCCTGATTGTACCTAATAGCCAAAGACATTCCTGAAAAGTCTGTGGTTGAGAGAGATAGGACAGCAGGGACGGAGCCACAATAGTGTCCCTTGGGTAGGAATTCCATACTGGTATAGGACTTTATAGACATAACCATCACTTTGAATTGCTCGTGGAAGCAGAGTCATAATGAAGAAAGCTGTTGCAGCAAGAAGGCCACCTGCTCTCAGTAACCTGTGTTTTAAGTTTCCACCAGCAGTTGGCGGCAACTTTTTTTCCCTTTTTCTTTATATAATCTTTTTCCCAGAAAGCAAATATGAAAAACAATTTATGAAACCAAGTTTATAAATGATCTAACATTATTGAAAAACATGTACATTGTATATAGTGCTTCCATGTTTCAACCTAGACAGGCAGATCAGAAAGATCAAAAGACAATGGAAAGCCCAGCAAAATCTTCAGGGACATACTGCCCAATACTCTGCACAGACCATCCATCTAGGTGCTCAAATCTTTCTCTGTCCCATAATCAGGCTTGAAGCCAGATTGAAATGAATCCAGCTAAGGGAATGAAAGGGATCTAGTTAAGGGATTGAAATGGATAATAATAATAATAACAACAACAACAACAACAATAATTATTCACCAGGAATCACCTGGAGGTGAATCACCATCAAATGGACCTTGCACAAAAACTTAATATTGGAGTATGGCCAGAAATGATCAAATACTAGGTTCCAGGGATAGCCTTTTCAGCACAGGTCTCACCGATGCTTCTTTTAGGCAGACTGCAACCTTGCCCTGTTGCAAAAAGCCATTCAGCATTGCCCTTACCTGCTTGATCAGCTCCCACCCCAACCATTTTTTGAGCCAAAAATGGTAAGATTAGACACAGGAAGAGTCTCACCTTTCCAAGAATACTGGCCATTTTCAGGCAGTACAAAAGGGTAGAGATGCAGAGGGTAAAATGGTACAGAAGTTGTTGTTGTGTGCCTTCAAGTCATTCTGACTCATTGCGACCATAAGAAAACTTATGACAAGATTTTCTGGGTCTATGAGTGTGTGACTCGCCCAAGGTCACCCCATGGGTTTCCATGGCTGAGTGGGGAACTGAACCTTCATCTGCAGAGTTGTAGACCAAGGCTCAGACCACTACACTACACTAGCTCTTTGTATTCCCTAACAAATAAAATGAGCTCTGAAATCTCATCAGTCACAAGCAATGGTACATACAAATACTTTAAATCATACAGAGATGGGCCAGTCACAAAACATATGACAGAACTCTCCAAAGGTGTGGTTGTCCCATCCCCACAAAGAAAGAATGGCCAACATCTGCCATTTTCAGATACAATCCTCACTATGTTCAGTGCCATTGCTGAATATGATAATGCAACATTATTTTTTCTTTGAGGAAAAAAGCAGCTAAAGACAAGCTGGGACTGAACTGATTTCCATGTACAGTAATTTAATGTAACACAAACGCTTTCATGAGTAAGCCACAGAAGGAAAGACACCATGATTGTGCCTGCAGCTTCTGAAACATTTGGAACTGATATTCCTTCTCTTCATCACAAGACATATATCAAGAGAGACAGAGACAGACAGAGAGAGAGAACGAACCACTGTTTTTATACACACACTAATCCTCTCATCAACTCCACTCTAAACTTCCATTTCACCTTTGAAAACACTTAGTAATATGGAACACGTCATTCCATATAACACTTCCATAACCCACAGTTGGGTTTGAAGCATTAGGACATACACCAAAATAAAGAAAAACAAGTACCTTGGTACTTGGTTCTTGAACCCCTTAAAAAACTGCTAAGATAAGCCTAGGACTCCTACCATATGCCCACCCTCCTCTGCTAGACAGACACATACGCATAGTAACAAATAGACCAAGGAATCTAGGCCGCGCCAAAGAAATAATCCAGTTTGACACCATTTTATTGGCCACGGCTCAATGCTATGGAATTCTGGGATTTGCACTTTTATGAAGCATTTAATCTCTGTCAGATAGCTCTGGTGGTACAACAAACTACAGTTCCTAGAATGCCACAGCATAGAGCCATGGCAGGTAAAGTGGTGTCAAAATGGATATTTTTCTGCAGTGTGGATGCAGCCCCAGAGGAATACCATATAGATTCCGGAGAAAAGAATCAGAGTTTGGGAAATGTATAGTTTTGAGCTACAAGTCTCAGGACATCCCAGAGAGCATGGCTGAATCCTCAGCCAATGGACATATCAGGGGTTCCTGGGAGCTGCAGTCTGAAAAGTAACTTTGCCAAGTTCTAAAGAAAATGTAGCACTTTCTATGCATAAGAGTTGTGAATTACACACATACACACACACATACATACATACACATAGGGATGATATAAGAAAACCTATCGGAAAAAGAAATGTAGTTCCAAAACCCAGATTTTTAAAACAAAAACAAAAACAAGACATATAACATCTTGGAAGCAATTGCTACAAGACACAGTGCTTGTTTGAATGTCCTTGCTGATCCAGAAGTAATGAAGTAGGAGGGAACATGACCCCAGGGCACAAGTCAACAACCTACCATAATGCATACATATGGAGCACAGCAGCCAGCATCTGTCTCATCCTCTCTGTGCAACACAGTGAAAGATGAACGCTAAAATGGTGTGCCAAAAATACAAACTGAGGTTACAATCCTGTGCACAACATAAGCCTCTTAAATCCTATTGACTTAATCATTCTATGAGCAGCACTAGTCTGCAATTTTAATGCACTCTATAGACATCTATTGAAAGGCGCACAGCTCCGCCTGGACAGACATGCTAAGTTTGCAGCATTAAGAACAGCCTTGCCCTGAAATCCTGAGTAGTGAAGAGCTACAAAATTTCTGAGATTTCTAACTGACCTAACATTTCCACATCCTACACATGTATCCCTGGGGCAGTCAAATACAGCAGAGAATCCATTATGATACAGACCTCCCTGTTTCTGATCATTCTGTTATACTTTATTGGCTGTAAGATGCTCTGAGAGTTTTTACTCAAGGGCAGAGTATGCATTTTCTAAATGTATAATCAAAGAAACAGGCATGCTTGCAGCCATACAACCATGCAAGAATTTACTGCTTTATGCAACCAGCCTCTTCCACAACTGGTCCATTAAGTTTGCAGCCCTCTACACACTTCCTTGAGAAGAACTCCCTCTTAACTCCAAGGGAATTACATCTGAGCAGTCATGTACAGGATTATGCTGCAAAGTCCCCTACTATCACACGCACACAACTCTGGCACTGTTTCCACACCACTCTATGCATCTCTTTATGCAATTTTGTATTTCCCATATGGCCATGTTTTGCCATTATTTTCTTTGTTATCACTTGAGATTCAAAAATCCTGAAGAAAAATGTGATTCAGTTCCTTTGGATTAATTCTTGATATACCGTAAGATACTCTAGTTGTATTTTAAGTTTTATGATATTCTGTTTTGTAATTATGAGGCTTAATATTGTAGGTAAATGAACTTTTAAAAAAATACATGTGCAGAAGTACATTTTGGCATTCATGATCTACATTCATTAAAAATCTTCAGTACATAAGTTGCACAAAATATCTCGCTGAGAAAGTTGCAGACTAAGAGAATGAGGAATTCAGAAGCATGACAGAAAAAATATTTGGATGAGTAAATGCTGAGTTGAAGAAAATGCTATTTGATGTTTTAAGAAGTGAGGCTGGAGTCTATTTTTATAAGAGAAACATTGGCAGCCTGCTTAAAGAATACCTGCCTGGAGATTTCTGAGATTTATTCAAATTCACTGTTTTCTTCCCAGACAGGCATTTTTAAGCACACAGAAATCACTGTGCTGTGACTGGCTTTTTCTGCTTTGTCAGTGATTTACTTAGAGCATTTTATCCAAACCAATCCTATAATATTCGCATGGGAGGAAATCTCAGTGACTCCAGTTTGAAGTTTCTTCCCAGCAATTATCAGATGGGTAAACAGGATTCAAATAGAATTCATCAGTATTTTTCCCCCATCGCCATCTTCAGAAACCTGCAGAAAAACAGCACAGGCTCACCATCTTTCCTCCTGAATACTCAGATATCTGAATCCTTTAATATTAGAAGAATACTTACCAGCACAAGCAAATGCACATACCTGCACATATATAGACACATTCATTCACTATCCATATACCTTTCTTTCATCATCATTTCTCATCAGTGACTGTCACTGGAACACTCATCACTTTCTCTGAGCTTTAATACAGTTCTCAGAATAGACAAAGTTGAAAATACTTGCCTCCTTTCCTTCTTTTTCTGAATAGTCTCTTCCATACTTCAAAAAATTTACTTCCAAGAAATATATTTCAGCATGTCAGCTCCTTCAGCAAAGTTATATTATAGGAGGGAACTTTCAAAAAATGCTTATTTTACAAAAATCAAACTTAATGCTTAAATACTTCACCTTGGAAGATGAGCCCATCATTTCATAAGCGTCAAAAGTGATGTCTGAATTCTTAAGTATGCAAGCAACCCATTTAGTTCAGCGAGACTTACTCTCAAATAAGTGTTGACAGGATTACAAGAGGTAAGATCCTTGGAAATCAATGTGATTTATTACCAAAAAGTCATTTTTTAAAGTTGAGGGGTCTATCTTTGAATCTGAAGAAGATAGATTCAAAGTATAATAAAGCTCATTGTTTATGTTTAAAAGGTAAACACAAAACTCCATGGAAGCCTTGTGTGATAGCTTGATAGATCAGTGAGAGATCATAAACAAAGATTTATGTTGTATTGGAATATTTTTGTTTGTAATGTTTGTAATGTTATGTATGATAATGTATGATAATGTATGGTATTGTTTGTATGTACATTTGTATATATTTAAATAAAATTTATTTAAAAAAATAATAAAGTTGGGGGGTCAGTACGCTTAGAATCATGGCTGCACAAATTCAAGCCAACCCTGCATATGTAGAAGTACGGTACAACTGAGCCAGCAATCCTACAAGCACTTGCCTGAGTAAACCTAACACAGTTCAGCAAAACTTCCTTTCTCATAGACATGTGTAGGACTTCATTGTGAGTTAGACAGGGCATACACTAGATAAGCATACCTAAGCCTGCAACCTTATAATGCAATACTATACATACATACGCAGAAGAAAGTCCAATTAATTCAACTGAGCTTACTCCTAGGAAAGTGTGAATAGGTTGCAAACCTATTCATAGTTCACCTAGGAGTAAAGTCTCATTGGGACTAACCATGCCAGCTGTACACCAGGATTTATGAGAACCCTTTTTTTTAAAAAAAAAATAAAACAATAATCTTCATACTACCAAAAAAAAAAAAAAAAGAAGGGAATCAACCAGCTTTTCTTAACTTGGTACACAACAGATGTGTTGGGTTACAGCTCCCGCCATTCACATCCAGGATGGGGATGATGGGAAGTCCTAGCTTAACACATCTGAAAAGCACTTGCTCAGAGAAGCAACAGCTCATCAGTCTTCACTGAACAACACTTTTCTTCATAGTATGATCTTCCAGAAATTATCAGGGGGGGAAATCGTTGCAAAGTGGAATGCAAGGATGACCTGGCTGACCCCAACAATAACGGTTTTTCAATAGCTGACCAAACCAAAAGGTTAAGCAAGTAGGCAGAACAGTGAAATCTATTTACTCTTTGAAAGGCCGGAGCAGAAAAGAGAAAATCAAAAGGGCGACGCAGGATTAATGTGCGAGGAATAACTCCAGAGGCAAGACTACCATCCCTATATAAACAAACAAACATGTAAAAATATGAAAACCATAAAAGGAAAAGAATAGCTCCGTCAAAAGAAAGTCATCACAGGTTTTAAAAAAATGAAACGATTCACTCAATGCCGTTTCCTCTTACCCAGCCTAACCTCCCCATCCAGAAAGACAAAGGCAATGAGCGACGGAGATGAGCATCCTTAAGAACATTTCTTGGTCTTCACCAAGAGGCGACCAAAGTTCCTCTCCGGCTTCTGTGTCATAAGTAGCTTAAAACAGCTATCAGAGGCACATACCCAGGAGGAGCCCAAGAGGGAGGTCCCTGAAGAGGAGCAGACTCCTAGTTACCCAACCAACCTGGGCTATCCTTGACACTACGACTGAGGGGTAAATCCATCATCCTGACAGTCGGCTGCTGCCTTCAATTGAGGAGACCACGTGCCCCCCCTTCTATGAACACACACACAGAGCCTGCTGCATCTGCACTGGAGGAATAACCCTGTTTGACACCACTTTAATGGCCATGGCTCAAGGCTATGGCCATTAAAGTGGTGTTAAACTGGGTTTTTTCTCCAGTGTGGCTGCACAAACCCCTTACATGGGGGGGGGGGTAACCATACACACACTAGCAAGCACAACTAACAGGAGCTAGGAAAATAACGAGAGACATATATATTGGAGAGAGAGAGAGAGAGAACACTAGTTGGGATCCCTCCACAGAGTATTTTAGTACACACAGGTGTAAGGTGACTTCAGCCTCCCTTGAGCCAGAGAATAGAGTCAAAGCAGTGCCAAACCGGGTTATTTCTCCCGTGTGGATGCAGCTACAGTGTTTCTTTTAACTCTCGGGAAGCCGCTCAGAGTCCCAGTTCTGGGGAAAGAGCGGGATACAAAGACATATGGTAGTAACAAGAGGACTCCTCCTCCTCCCGAACCCCGATCCCGTGCTCCGAGGTTACTTTGCAGCCCTGGCGCCAAGAGGGAGCCCAGCGGAGCCCCAGACAAACTTCTCGGCCGCCTTTCAGGGGGGGCTTGGAGGGCTGGCCAAGGCAAAGATCCCAAGAAGGGGGAAAAAAGGACTTTGGACACAGTCCCTTTCGGGGCAGAGGGAGAGGGCGGCGATGGAGGAGCCCCGGGGAAGGCTCATCCCAACTAGCCCTAAGGAAAGGCGCCCTCACAGCCACACATGGCCCCCAAAAGAGGCAGGGAAGCAAAGGCGGGGGAAGCCCCCCTCCCTCCCTCCTTCCAAGGGCCCACCTTCCCGGGCTTCTCTGGCCCAGCTTTGCCCCGTGGCCACTTCCCCGGGAGGCCGAGAGAGTGTCGCCTGCCGCCCTCCCCGAAGGCAGCCCGAAAGCCGGCAGCCCTCTCCGGGGCTGGTCCTTGGCAAGAGGGGCTCCGGGGGAGCTCCGCGCCCATTGCCTCCTCTGAGGCTGAGAGAGTGTGACTTGCCCCCTTCCCCAGTTCAGAGGGAAAAGGCTCCTGGCCCCTTCCTCCCCAAACGGAGGGCGAGCCCCTGCTGCTGCTGCTGCTGCTGCCATCCAGATGTGTGCCTTGTCCATCCCAAGCCCAAGTTGGCATCCTGCGCCAGGCGAGGCAAGAGGCTGGGTCTGGAGCGGGGAGGCGGAGGCTTAGGCGGCAGTACTCACCCACCGGGCTGCCCGGGGCCTCTTCTCTCTGGGTCTCGGAGGGGAGCTGGCGGTGGCCCTCCCGCCCCATGGCCCGCCCGGCGCCACTCCTGCTCTCCTCCTCTCTTGCGCCAGAAAGAGCCGCCCGCGGGGCGTTGCGCTTCGGAGGAGGAGGAGGAGGAGGAAGGCTGCTCCACAGCGCCGCCCCGCGACCCAGGACAGACTGGCAGCCGGCCAAGAGGGAGCCCCAGTCAGGATGGAAAGGGATCATTTTGCCCAAGGACTTGGCGGCGAGCAGGGGAAGGCAGGCCTTGAAGGGGCCGAGGGGGGCCTCCTAAAACAAAGGGCGCTCCTGGCCCAAAGGGAAACCCCACAATGATGATGCTTAAATCCCCATCATTCTCTCTTGGGCAAGTATTCCCCTGATTTAGGAGCAAGTATCCCCCCTGTTTCCCTATGGGCAAGTAAGCCCCATTTATTCCTCAATGGTTCTCTATGGGCAAGTGCTGTCATTTGCTTCAGTACGTCCCGGATCGAGGGAGACGAATGGCTTCTTGAGCAACTAAACCCACAAACACCTCCTAGACCACTCCAACAGGAAAGGAGAAAGCCTGAAAGGAAGCAAAGTTGGGCTGCCAGCCCCGAAAAACACCCAAATGCAGATAGAAACCCAGCAGGGCCAGGGGGGATTTCCCAGCAGAGAGGGGGTTGCTAATGAAATAGGGCCTACTCTTCTGTGATTCTATGATGCTGCTTTGCTTCCAAGACCAGACAGAAGACTGGGAGCCCTGGGTAGACTGAAGTGGACACATGGAAATCAATGGGATCTGCATGAGTGATAACTTATGAGACTCATTCATTTTACTACATACAGTGAGCTCTTACTTACAGCTCTTACTGTCAAGAAGTACTTCCTAAAGTTGAAATGGAATCTCTTTTCCTGTAGCTTGCATCCATTGTTCTGGGTCCTGTTCTCTGGAGCAGCAGAAAACAAGCTTGCTCCATCCTCAATATGATGTCCCTTCAAATATTTAAACAGGGCTGTAGTATCATAGAATCATAGAGTTGGAAGAGACCACAAGGGCCATCCAGTCCAACCCCCTGCCCTGCAGGAAATCCAAATCAAAGCATCCCCGACAGATGGCCATCCAGCCTCCGTTTGAAGACCTCCAAGGAAGGAGACTCCACTACACTCCGAGGGAGTTTTTTCCACTGTCGAACAGCCCTTACTGTCAGGAAGTTCCTCCTAATGTTGAGGTGGAATCTCTTTTCCTGGAGCTTGCATCCATTGTTCCAAGTCTTGTTCTCTGGAGCAGCAGAAAACAAGCTTGCTCCCTCCTCAATGTGACATCCCTTCAAGTTTTTAAACAGGGCTATCATATCACCCCTTAACCTTCTCTTCTCCAGGCTAAACATCCCCAGCTCCCTGAGTCGTTCCTCATAGGACATGGTTTCCAGACCCTTCACCATTTTAGTCGCCCTCCTCTGGACACGCTCCAGTTTCTCCACATCCTTTTTAAATTGTGGTGCCCAGAACTGGACCCAATATTCCAGGTGGGGCCTGACCAGAGCAGAATACAGTGGCACTATTACTTCTCTTGATCTAGAAACTATACTTGGTCTAGACACTATCACTTCTTAACCTTTTCTTATCCAGGCTGAACATCCCCAGCTCCCTAAGCCACCATGGCTAACTTGGATGGGAGACCACCAATGAACACCAGGTGCTGCAGCCTATATTTCAAAAGAAGGAACTGACAAAACCACCTCTGAATATTTCTTGCCTAAGAAAACTTTATGAAATGCATGGGATCTGGGTCACCATAAATTGACAGATGACTTGAAGGCAAATTGGCACACAACTGGTTTGCCATTTCTTTGAGCTAGATGATTTCATGCCCTTCAAAGTGATCATTCTTGAGGGGGCTCAGCTACATAGGATTATTGGTGGTCCACTTGGCCTGATCATTTAGGGCAAGGAGGCCCAGCTCACCAGCCGAGTCTTGGAGGAGGTGGCTTGACCACTCTGCCATCTGTTCTGGAGCCCCTGAGGGCAATCACTTGGCAGAGGCAGATTCAGGGCTAGCTGTGTTGGCCATACAGCAAAGTACAATAACAACCCAAACCCAAAAAACATTTATACCTATATTCAACTAACCAAAATGCACAAAATACATAATGCAAGCTTTTGAAGCTCTACTGGCTTCATCAAGCAAAGGTGTTAAAAATCTTTGTCTGATGAAGAACCATATTGGATCATATTCCAGTCCAATCCACACTGCAGAGATAATCTATATCAAGACAGCTTTAATTGTGCTAGTGAATCGTAATAATTGTAGTTTGTTATGTCAGAGCTCTCTGACAGAGGAGGTTAAATGTTTCACAAAACTACAGTCCCCAGGATTCCCTAGCATTGAGCCAGGGCAGTTAAAGTAGTTTCAAACTGGATTATTTGTGCAGTGTGTTTTGGACCTCCCTTACAGTTCAGACTAAAAACCAGGAATGGACTCACTGCCCCACTGACATTGGAGCCACTACCTCCCTGGATTACAGAGACAGATAAAGGAAGTAATAGTATTCTGGGGTGGGAGATCATGCTACTTTTCTGTATTCTCTTTTCTACAAAAAGGAATCTTCTTGTGAATTCTGTGTAAAAACTTGGCATTACTATAGAAAAATGTTTCAACTGATCCCTTACCCTCTGTGCTGGTTTCTCTTTTGATGGAGACCTCAATGTGGAAAAGAAAGCATTAGGAAACATGATCCCCTACCAGGCATCTGAAGTGATACAACCCATTCTGACCCACATTTCTTCTTCATAGATTGGACCTCCTCTCTGTTCAGTCACCCTGGTCTGGAATTAAGAGAAGAGTTCTGTAGCAGATGGTTGTGACCCATTTAGTGCTAGGCAAATTCTGTCCCTTTCTGTCCAATTTATTGATTTTTATTATTTTTTATCAAACAGGCTAACATCAATCATTTACATTAGCTTTAAAGAGTAATGATATATATTTCATTTCCACACATGTGGAAATGTCCAGTTTATTTATATTTGTGCAGATGGTTGTAGACTTGAGCAGTGCAATGACAGCCAAGCCAGAGGGGGAGAATCTGCAGCCCTCCACACTTTGATGAATTACAGTTCCCATTATCCTTTACTATTGGCCATGTAGGCTGGAGCTAATGGGAGCTACTATCCAAAAACATCTAGAGGGCCACGATGTTTTAGCCCTCAAGTAAACAGCTGTTATTTTATTGCTATAAGTGTTTTTATAGTTGTGTTTTTTTCTCTCACTCAAGGAGTCAGTATAATGCCCAATTTTTTTCTGTTACGACTTCTGGTCAGTGCAAAATAGAACTGCTACTGCTAATATTACTACCAGCCTTTCATAGGGGGCTCCATTCCAGCAATTAGCAGGTGCTTCGGTTGCTTGCCAGAGATCTGCCTGACCAATTATATCCCCCAACTGAGCTACAGACACACTGTAGGAACTCTAGTCAAGTACCATATTTCAGCATATTTCCCTGAATGATCTTGCAAGGATCATGCAAAACACGGAATGTGACTAACAGCTGCAGGATTGTGTCTGTGACTTTCTGGCAGCTGCATGCTGGATGCCCCTCTGCTCCTTGTCTCTGTACAAACTGAATCCTTCCCACATGGGCAATAACAACCCTGTTCCTTCCTTCCTCATAATCATAGTGTAACACATTGCCTTGCTGTTGCTGTGTGCCTTCAAGTCATTTCTGACTTGGCCATCCTAAGGTGACCCTATCATGGGGTTTTCGTAGCAAGATTTGTTCAGAGGAGGTTTGCCTTTGCCTTCCTCAGGGGCTGAGAGAATGTGACTTGCCTGAGGTCACCCACTGGGTTTACATGGCTGAGCTGGGATTTGAATCCTGGTCACCAGAGTCATAGTCCAGCTCTGAAACCACAACACCACACTAACTCACAACTCATAGTGAGGAGTAGACATTTTCCCAGATCTCCATGCAAACCTAAGGCTGCCTCTTTTACAGGAGCAAATGGCCCATAAGACAGAAAAGAGCAAATCCTGCTGTTAGAGAGAAGGAAGAGGGAGCTGTTAACACTGACAGACACACTTGTTTCTTCATTTATATGATGACTGACCTCAGCTGGTGCGGGGGATTTGCATATTAATGGGAAGGAGTACTCTGGTCAGATGCTCTAAGGAAGAAGTGATTTGGGCAGTGAGAGAGGTGGGAAGGACAGACGGAACAGACAGACTGCCTGCCTCCTTAAGGGTCTTCCAAAGCTGCAGCCGTACACACAGCAAGCACATTTCTTCCTGCCTTGGCTGTTTAAGTGGAAAGGAAGACAAACTGTACTTAGAGATAAGGCAGGCATGAGTATACAAACAGCCTGTAGCTTGTAACAGAGCAGGCTGAGGGAGCACAGTCTTATGAATAAGAAAAGACCTGGTTTCAGAAGGTGTAAAACAGAGAGGCACTTGGTGTCCTCAGAATACCAAGGACACAGTTTGCTGTCACCCAGGCCAATTGCTGTCCACAGCAAACCCCTTTAAATGGGGGTTTTGTCCTTCCTCTTCCTCTTGTTTTCTTCATCTTGTTGTTGCTGTTGTTGTTGTTGTTGTTGTTGTTGTTGTTGTTGTGTGCCTTCAAGTTGTTTCAAATTTATGGTGACCCTAAGGCAAACCTATCATGAGGTTTACTTGGCAAGATTTGTTCAGAGGACTTTTGCCATTGCCTGATGATCTGTGGACCAGTGTTGGTCTGCAAGCCAGAGATTGCTGGTCTGTGGCAAGTTTCCAGAAAAGAAAACAGTTATTGTAGACAATGGGCACAAATATGGCCTTGGTCCCTAGGAAACCCTGTAGTCCTTCCCACATTGGATAGGTTAAGAAGCACTGCTCTAGAGAGGCAAATTGGTGGCGACACCATTCATGCAGCAGAGTATTGTGGAAAGCTAAAGAGCATGCGTAGGGTCCCTTGTACAGATTAGGAGACTGAGGCCTCATTCACACTATGATTTAACCCTTGTCGTAACTGGGTTCAAGGGGGATCATTCATGCTCACACTGATTACACCCGGTGCAATTTGGGGAGAGAGAGAGAAAGCCCACTTAAACTGGGTCTTTAGGATGGGATGTGTGTGTCCAGCATGTCTTTTAAAAAGAACCATGCTTTTTTGAAGGAGCAGCAAATGGGAATGCGATGTTGAACGAGTGACAGGAGGGAGGGCTTATGTGCTGAGGGTCGAGACATACCCATCCCAAAGTTCTTGGCTTCCCTGCAAAGTGCCATTCTGGGGCGAAAAAGCCGGCTCTATAAATGTGGTTGGTATGTTGTCACCTGCCTCCATTTCTCTCAGGTTAGCATCAGAAGGGGTTCAGATTCAATTTTCTCACACCTCAGAGAGCAGTCCCTTTAAACCGCTGCCTGGCTTTTCCCCTCTTGTCCTGTTTACTTCATCCGCACCACCAATGGCAGATTCCCAGAGCGCTTGAAAGTCAGGGTGGGGGTTTCTCTTGGGATCATGATGAGATGGTGGATTTTTAAAAAAAATATTTTTTGACAGCTTATGCACACTTTTGCTTTTGTCTGGTTGCCACTGGGGGTTTGGATGTTTTGCCACTGCTCTCTGTGTTGTTTGCTTTCTTTCCAACTTTTGGTGACCCTAGAGCCACCCTATCATGGGGTTTTCTTGGCAAGGATTCTTCAGAGGGGGGTTGCAATTGCCATCCTCTGAGGCTGAGATAGTGTGACTCCCCCAAGGCGAACCTATCACGGGGCTTTCTCAGCAAGGTTTCTTCATAGGAGCTCACCAAATCCATCCTCTGAGACTGACAGAGAGGGGAATTTCTCCAAGGCAAAGCTATCACGGGGTTTCTT
Organism: Sceloporus undulatus; assembly: GCF_019175285.1. NCBI lineage: Eukaryota > Metazoa > Chordata > Lepidosauria > Squamata > Phrynosomatidae > Sceloporus > Sceloporus undulatus. The sequence continues at coordinate 230,732,606 of NC_056522.1, forward strand.
GGCAAAGGTTCTTCAGAGGGGCTTTCCACTGGCATTCTCCAAGGTGATGAAGGGTATGACATCAATTTACACACCAGAAATCATTATTGTAATTTGCACACTTTACAATTTCTCTATACTATACAACATGGGAATGCAGTTTAATGTTGAACTAGACCAGAAAAACATCAGTGACAATTGACATTTAAAAAAAAAGAGAACGATAAAAATAGAGGCTCCATTTTAAACCGATACAAATGGTAATGTGGATGTCAACAGGTTTAAATTGCCATGGAGAGATTTGATCAGGGTAAATGTAGTGGGAACTTTGATTCAGTATTGCATCATCGAATCTCCCTGGATCTACTCGGTAAAAAACATGAGTGTGAATGGGCCCTGAGACAATGTAAAAAAAACAAAACCCTCCCAAGATCCAGACTGACTTTTCTTTTCTGTTCTGTTCCTTTAGTGGCCAAGCAAAAGCTGATGGGGAGCCGACAAATAGGAGAAAATGGTGTCTCATGCTCCCCAGCAAGTACTGGTATATCAGAGCCATACTGTCACAGATTGGGACTAATTACATTCATAGTGTCAGATCTACTTTGGTCCTGTGTGTGAATCCAGCAAAGAGGAAAGCCTCTTGTTAGCCACTTAAAACCCTTTCCTAAACTGTAGATGTTATTATTATTGTCGTGTGAGATGACTATTCTCTATTCATCTGCCTTTGATCAGTGTGATCATCAGACATTTTCAGGCAATAATGTTTATTTGAATGTTTTGGTTCAAGGCCAAATGCCATCCTCCCCTCCATTTCTTCCACTTTTGAATACTCTTTTTTAAATTGTTTTGCCTTTGTTACCCAGTTCACAGTGTTGATACACAACCTGTTCTCATGATTTATCCCTATTACAGAAGACTGAACGTTCTGAATCCATGGATCTGGCCACACACCCTCACTGTTTCTTGAATAATAATAAATGGGCATGGATATTATATGTCCTTCCATATTTTAAAAAAGAAAAGAAAGGAACATGGATGTAGTGCTGCTGGCCACACAGTTCAGTGCTGTCAGCTTTATAGCAGAAGATGAACTGGCTATACTGTTTATCTGAGCTTTTTAAATGGACAGTTCAGCAAAGTCAGCCTGTAAAAAGCCTTCTCCATAGACCCATCAGCCTCCACCAACTCATCAGAATTTAGGTATAGGTTTGTCTTTATCTACATTCAGCCTTGGCTGCTGACCTTTGCAGAACAAATCAGTTGTTAAAATATATAAGGGTGTGTGTGTGTGTGTGTCTTTCAGCACCGTTTTGCTGTAGCTCTTCTGCTAAGAATATATATATATATATTTTTTTGCTGGATTGTCAAATATCAGATTGTAGGTAGTATGTCACTAATATATTAAGTTGAATATGATTTGAATTTTATTATTATTGTTTGAAGAACACAACTGTCTTCCTCTACCCTGCATTTCACCCCATTTTTCTATTGCTTTTATTGTTTTGTACTTTGGTTTTGAAGAAGTCATGTTTTCCCCTCAGGTTCTACTTTGTAGTAATTTATGATTATTGTGTACCAGATGGAGTCAAAACACTTTTTGTTTTTGAAGTCAATGAAGCAAGCAATTTTTTTCTTCTCCATTTTTGAATCTTACAGATTTGTTAATTGGCGCCTACATGGTAAAGATGTGGTTATTCATTTGTTCTTTTTTCTAAGGAGGAAAGCAATTTATCTTTCATGGATTATTTTGTGGTTTGTTAAATAATGTAGAAAGCGTTTTGTTGACAGTGCTGTAGAGCAGCTTACTGATCTTGCTGTTCCAATTACCTTTGAAGTTTCCAGAGCTGAAGGAGCAAGAAGTGCATTGGTGACAAAGCCTCTTCTACAGTGAAGGATGAAGTAAAAGCTGGTGACTTTTGAACCTGACCCTGTGGGCAAAAAATATGGCTTGATGTGCAGATTTTAGCAGGTGATAATAGCAGGCTATGCATTCTGTTTTGACTGTATCTTTTGCTAAGGTTACCTAATCAGTGGCTCAAGGTGGGATGATAATACTTTTTAATAGGACATGAACACTAGGAGATGCATGAAAGCCATCCCTGGAATGTGAAAGCCTTCTGAGGAAAATAAATCATCTCTTTACGTCTCTTCCCTAATAAAGGATGGATCTTGCTGTCTGTGTGTGAAAGAGACTTCACTTTAGGGGTGAGAGGGAGAGAGAGAGAAGAAAGAGAAGGAGAAGAAGAAGAAAAGAGAATTAAAGCAGAAGGATTTGGGGGACTGCTGGACAAATACCTCTGTGCAGAAACTGGCTGTGTGGCTGTCTTTTTTGAGTACTTATGCTTCCACCTTTGCTCTATTCGCATTTTTGAAACTATTATAGAACTGTGAAATTGGAGGAGATCCCAAGGATCAACTCGCACAATCCAGCAAATCAAAACACATGCCCATCCAGACTCTTTTTAAAGATAAAGGACAGCCCACCAGCTTCTGATAGCCCACCAGCATTCACTTACAGAAAAGCTGTACATGCCCTGTGATCTAATCTCCAAAGTACAAAAAGGAAGCCACATCTGGATGGGTAGCACTGCCTATTGCAACAAAATTTATCTTCAGGCTTCTAGAAGCATGATCACTGGTTTTTACCAGTCAGATCTGCTATGAGAAAGCTGCCTTACATATGGTCAGGTCAGGGGTTTCACTAAGGGGTACAGGACTGCGGGCTGTACCAAGTGGCAACTTAATTGGGGGAGGGAGGGTTTGACACCACTGCTTCCCTAACATCCACCTTTTGGCAGAAATGCGCTATGGTGTTCCCCTGAATTCCTTTAAAATGCTGAAGAGATGGTGTGAGTGGGGCAAGAGTCAGTTGGAGGAGAAAGTAGAGGCTGCAGATTTTAAAGAAATTGAAATTTATTTTTAAATGTAATAAAAATTAATTTTCTTAAAACAATCACATCTTATTAAATTTTCACTTTTACAACATGAAACTATGTACATGTAGGTACATTAGGGCTGTGCATATGACATTGAAATTGAAAGGTATAGTTTTAATTTTGCTAGTTATTTATGCCATTCTATTCAGTGGTATATTTGAATAATGATGTATGAGTAGCATTATTACAAAAGCATCGCTAAGGATTCTGTATGGTATGATATAAAAGGAGGTTAGGGGTGTGTGACACTATGAGTTACTGCACCAGGTGATGACAACCTTGGTGATTCCACTGGATCAGGTTATTCTCCCTCAAGCCTGTAGTGTCTTGCTTTGACAGCCAACTGCTTCTCAGGATCTCCGAAAGGAGATTTCACATCACCTACTTCTTAATCCTTTCTACAGTAATCAACCTGCTATCTGTCCTGGATCCATGGGTAGCTTTTGCCATTTAGGAATTAGGGCAGTCTGTGGGGATCAGACATCTGCTGTCTGGTGTATCCTGAGTAGAGAGAACTGGTAATATTTCCCACTCAGGCTGTATGTGAGAGGAAAACAGAATGTGAAACAACTGAAAATAGGGAAAAAATGAGCAAAATATAATGATACCAACTTGGAAAACAGCATGCTAAAACACTAAATCCTAAAAAGACAGGCAACAATATGATTTAAATACAAGAAGCAAAATACTCCCAACAACACCCCCAACCAAGAGGTCACTGAAAAGGTAACAAAGAAGAGTTCTTTGCTTTGGTCTTTACTCTTCATGACAGTAGATAAAAATTCATAGTCGACCCAGTTTTTTCTGGAAGTGACAGCATCTAAAAAAAATGAAGGCTGCATTCTTCTATACTTTTGCTGTAGAATAAACCCTCCGGAGTTCAGTGGGGCTTTCTTTTGATGAAACACATGTAGGACTGCAGTATGTCAACCAAAGGTGACAAGAAGTGAAGTTCTAGGCTGACTGGCATATTGAAAATGAACATATCCTTAGGTCAGAATGGAATTAATCTGACAGTTTTTTAAAGGCCTCACACAAGTAGTACAGTAGTCCCTTCCCTTATGCAGGGGATCCATTCTGGCCTCCCACCCCCCACATAAGGGAAATACTGCGTAAGCTTAAGCCCCATTAAAGCCTATGGGGGTTGTGCTCACGTGCCATTATTCTTTCCAGAGTGTGGCACCATTTCTTCCGGCGCAGCTTCCAGCATATGCTAGAAGCTGCATAAAGCAAACCCGCGTATGACACAGGCGCACTGTATATTCAAAAATCCATCAGTGATACCTTTATTGGCCAATCGAAATGCACAATATACTTGTTGCAAGCTTTCAAAGCTCCATGGGCTTCTTCATCAGGCAAGATGTTACAAACCAAACAGGAGAGGGGAGAAAAATTGGAAATGTTAGTCAGATGCCTGCATGTTGTTTCAGTCCTTTGTAAAGATATTATGATGGAGAGGATATCTTTTGCAGACAGTCTTTTTCTCCTTCTGGCCATGTGGCAATAGGGAGAGGAAATTTAAAGTCTGTTTGTATCTCAACAGAGACCCCTCTTTTGCAATCCAATATGTCTCTATTCCAGTGAGGTCACAGGCCTCTTTGTAGGCAGAGGACAATGGATTCCTCAAGAAATCTCCATGGTTTTGCATCAGGAACATTTTGGTGATGTAGAGGTAAAACATGCAAATTCAGTCCTATTATACAAGTAGTATATTGTTAGAATCCATTCTGGCTTCATGTTAAGGCTTTTGTAAAGGGTATTAAGCATATAGAAAAACAAGTCTTGCCTAGGAAGAATCAGGATAGTTTCTGCAAAGAGAAATCCTGCCTCACTAATATTTTAGATTTGGTAAGAATGCTAACAATTCTGTAGATCATTGTGCTCCAGTACACATGAAATACCAAAACTTATAAGTAAAATGAGAGTTCCCATTACCATCAAAGGTTCCAGAATAAACGTAGCAGTTATGGCATAAGGGGATGATCTTGAATGAATGGTCAATTCTTGTGACTGTAGGCTGGCTGAGATGGGACCAAGCATTTCTGTGTCTTAAGCTGTATGGGGCTTTGAAGTGAATACATTGATTCAAAAGTAGAGTGAGCATTTAATTAGATTTTTTTTACCCAATACCAGTAAGACATGTCTCCCTCTGACCATCAGTGCCAGCTAATTGCCTGGCATTTTTGAGACCTACATTTCTGAACAGAAGGAAATCCTGGAAGCTAACAGTGCAAGAATAGCAGTGGCCAGGCTCTTTCTTACTAGGAGATACACTGGAAGACTGTGAGATTCTTCTTCAAAACCAGCAAGATATGTCCCCTGCATCAGTCCCAGTCAATTGCCTAGCATTTTGAAAAAGTACATTTTCTGAACAGTAGTCAAGTCTGGAGAAAATAAGGGCAAGAATAGCCACAACCAATCTGTCTCTTTGCAGACCCAGCAGCAAGTGTGGGGATTCGCTTTAGCAGGCATGAATACAAACCACATTAGTTGGAATGGAAAAGGCCACAACTTTATTCAGTTACAGCTAATAGTTTTAACGCATAACATGGATCCAAGCATTGACTGAAAATGCCTGCTGGCAAATGTGAGCTTTTCATGGGCAGCCCACCTGCTGCTTGGTGCTGGAATGACAGACACCAGAATCCACTGGACACCAATGTGTGATTCCTTTGCTACCTGGAAGTGAGGCAGAGTCATCTGCCCCTGAGTTGGGTGTGACCTGGTTATCTACATTCCCAAGGGACCCTGTCACATATCATATAATAGATACACAGGCCCTGTCTACCATCAAAATGGATTCATCCCTCTATGTCAAAACTGCCTGAAGATATGGCAATCAATATTAGCAATGTGATACCACTAATTAAACATTTATCTATTTTTTTAAAAAAATTGATCATTGAGAAAAGTTGGGCAGGAATGGCATTCAAAGCCAGTTTCTTGTTGTTGTGATGGAAAAACAACTTGTATGGGCCAGGAGTGGATCTAAGTGAATCTTTTATTTGATCTGGAGCCTCACCTCCTGCCAGCCAACCAGGATTGGCCTTCCTGGTCCGTGTCTGAGGCATGTCTACACAGGCCAAATGAACTGGTTTCTCCCCACTCTCATCCTGATATTTTGACGCAAGGCCAAAGCCCCAGTTTGACTATGGACTGTGTGCACAACATGAAGCCACTTGTCAAGACCACCCCTGCCTTACACTGGTTAAAAAAAATTATCATTGCAAAGTGACAGTGGGCAGTTGTTTCCATAGTGTCCTGCTGTACCAGTGGCACAGGTGACTCCTTCTGAAATCACAATGAGGTGCCTGGCCATGTGATCAACACTAGGGTGCTTGTTTTTGACCTCAGCGGGAGTGACTTGTGACAACAGTGGAGGCAGGCAGCACAGTACAGCACCATGTAAACAGCCGCCCAGCTTTACTTGGGAATGCAGAAGTAATGGAGGAATTCAGGAACCCTTCAGGGGCAGAATACTTCTGGAGCAGCCTGGATTATGCTGGCTAGTGTAGATCCACCCAGAATCTCCCCCCCCCCAAAAAAAAAATCCTGGATGGGCCTCTGGGAAACAGAAACAGACCCAG
>NC_056522.1:230739117-230815429 GCF_019175285.1 Sceloporus undulatus
AACTGGGAACATGGTGTCAATCCTTGCTTTGCTCACAGCTCCTCAAATTGGTGCTCTTGTCAAGTAGGGAAATGGACTTCCAGGAGAGGCTGCATCAATCTAAGTTGATGAGAGGTGCTACATCTCATCAATCACTGCTGAACACTATGTGACAACGCTGCATCTAGGAGCACCTGCAGACATGATCCTTCAGCCCTGAGCAGGCTGAAAGCCATTTCATTAACACCATCGTAAGAAGTCCTCTCTTGAAAACTCATCCTTTACCAAGGAGGAAGAGAGGCAGTCTTCTTTTATTGTACATCCTACACTGGAAGAGATAGTAGCCTCCTTAAGAACAGATCTCTCTCTTTGGGTTTGCAGACCAGAAGTGACATTAAATCCAGATTAGCTGCATCTTCCCAGCAGAAGTGTCTACAAAGCAATAAGACAAAAGATTAGTCTCTAATATTCTTTCTATAGAGCATTTTTCCCTTCAATGGAAGAGGAAGAAAGGGAGAAAGCATTAATTCTCTTTTAGAACTTGGTGCTTAACACCTATGTGGAAGCTGATAAATGCTGCATTCTGAAGGGATTAGCACACAAGCTTCTATAAAAATGTCTCACACTGAATGGTCACTTCTTTCCAACCAATTTATAGGGTCCTCTTTCTCCTACCCACCAGCAAATGTGTTTCTTCAGTAAAACAAATAGCTGAAATACACAACAACCAAGCTAGAGAAAGTTAGATGATTTAGCAATGTAAACAGCAGGTTCCAACTAGAAATTATATTTCAGTTAAAAGTCTTTTAGTTTAGATCCAGAGTACCCCTTCTGCAAATGGAAGAGCTCTATTGGTCAAAAGGATAATTAAGTGGTGCCTGCTGCACATGAAATGGAGGAGAGGACATTGTATTTGTTGATCTCCCCATCCCTTTACAGTTCCTTTGCCATCTAATATGGAGCTAGGACTACCATCAAAGCAGATTTCCAAATGTCTTGTGCCATTTCCATGGCTGAGAGGTTTGGTAGCAGAACTCCATCATATTATCTTTGGAACCATTGAGTGAGTACAGCCTTAAAATATGCCTACTTGGAAATGAGTTTCACTGAGCTGAATGGAATACAATTCTAAGTTAACAGTATGAAAAGTTAGATGACAACCAAAGTAACAGCATTTTAGAAGAATGCATGCTCTCCAACATTTCACAGATGAAAACTGGGACATATGTGGCCAAGCACCATCAGCATGTGGAGTTATTAATGAGGAAAAACACACAAACTAGGAGAGGCAGCAGCAATTTGCTTTTTCCTGAGTCTACTGGGAAAGGCAACATTCTTTTCCATTCTTTCCCCCCTGCTGAATTAGCTGAGTGAAACTACTTTTGCACTTTGAACTCTATAGCAATTAAAGTAAACTGAGGATGAAAGGAAGAAGTGTGTTAGGAAGGATCTAATTAGTGGAATTTCTGAATTTAGCTCAAATTGCTGAGAAGGAGGGTCCTAACAACACCCTGGCAAGACCATGTCCCATGATGTATATGAGAGGTCCACAAGAATCCCTTGAGAGACAACACTGAGACAGACTGCTCCAATTAAGTCTAAATATTTATTTAAAAGGGAACACAAAAACACAGCAAAGGGCACACACACGCATAGATGCAATTCTCAATGAAAGTAAAGGAGGGAAATTTGGGAGAGAGTTGAGAGAGGCAAATCTACGGGAGATACTTACTTCCGAAGGCTTCTCCGGGAACCAGATGTGGATGTAGATGATGAAAGAATACAGCCGTTGAAACATGGGGGGAAAATGGCCGAGGGAGCTAAAATCAGAGTTCGGTCTGACATGAAGCCAGGCTGTATTCTGAGTATAGCACATCGGTGTGTGCTAGATTGAAGTTTATATAGACAGTTTTTAGCTTCTGGTGATGAACTTAGTGACTTAGCTGCAGCCATGACAGAAGGTGTAAAGACCTGGGCTTTCGTTAAACAAAGGTGAAGAATAGTCTTAGCCAAGGGACTCGGATCTGAACACAATCGGGGAAAGCAAACAGATAAATAGGTGGCCATTGACTTAATTACTGGGCCATCAGGCATGAGACTGAAAACAAACAAAGTACTGTGTTGGTTTTTTTGGAGGAGATGGCTTTTCTTGTCTAGCAACTCCCAAACTTCCTGTGGGGAATTTCCAGTCCTTTTCTCTAGGGCTCCTACCCCCTCCTTTGCAAGCTGCCTACATGACATCTCTGCTTTGGAGAAATGGCGGTGCCCCTTGGAAGTCAGCTTGGGATCAAAGTGAATTCCACAGACACTGCAAAATTTATATAAATCTATATGCTCTAACAAGTGGGAGGAAGACAGAGAAATTGGGACATTTTTAAAGCAGAGAAAAAAGTATGGCGGCAGTAGATTAAGTGGGATTCTCCCTGCCAACTGTGAAACAGTTGGAGTGCTTGGGAATAATCTCTGCTGGTAAGAATGAAGAGGCTCTGAAGAGAAAACTTGTGATCTCTTACCAAATAAAGATGATTTGGAGAAAGATTATTCCTTATTTATCTGGGCAGAAACAAACTGGGTGGAATACCAGCATGATCCTAAACATGTTGAAACATAACTAATTTCCAGTTTGCTTGCTTTACAACAGGGTTAGGGAACCTGTGGCCCTCCAGATGCTAATGGGACTTCACAATTCCAACTAGAACAGCCTATGGTTTAAGATGATAGAGATAGTAATCCAGCAGTATCTAGAGAGCTACAGATTCTTCACTCCTGTTTTGGGATTATAACTTTAATGCTGTGAAAGCATTTCAGACTTGGACAACAAAGATACAATCATCACAAGGCAAACATTCCTCCACTCCCTTGTTTAATTTCCCATCACCGTCTGAAAGTACATTTCTCTGCTCCCCCCCAGTGCCTTTGGTCCTTTTCCCCTTTAGAAGTTGTAAGTGCCTCCAGTCCGGAATGCAAATGCACATCTTCAGCAATGTGAAAATAATGGTTCTTCCTCAGACCTCTTTTCTAACTTTGATGTGGCTAATACAACACTAATGGAGTAGCAGCATTATCTCCAAGGGCAGGGAGGAAAGGTGGGGACATTGTCTGGGATGGTTTTAACAGTACTGAATAAATTATATCTTGCCAAATTATTTTCAGGAATGCAGTCCCAGCTCAAATATTATGTTATCTTCTATTGTATTTCCATTTAAAATATAATATTGCATAGGCTATTACTTGAAGACCTACAGTGACTATCATTTTACTGTAATTTGCCCAGAATCACAGAAGAGAAAGTAGATAGGGGAATGAAGTTAATGCTATCTCAGTACATGACAATCTATTGCCTTTAGGGCAATAAATTATTGCCTGCAGGGTAATAATGACTCTGACATCAATTGGTTGAACTGCTGTGATGATTCAGAATATAAACAGGCCAGAGCAAAGAGTTGTATTCTCAAAGAGCACACAGCTGTCAGGATGTTTGCAGTCCAGCTTCTAAGAAGAATGAGAATATTATCTGTTGACTGGGATTCAAGCCTCACACATGCCCTAAGGACACTTTCCAATATGGCACACTGACAGGAAAGAAGTTTCAGAAACTTTGATGGGCATGGAGTTCAGGGGCAAAGTGGCAGAAGGAATTTCACGTATGTACTCGAAAGAAATCAGACAATTAATTGGCTGCACACGTCTTGCAGTTTATTATTAGTACAGGGTAGTAAGATGACTGAAAAGCCAGTAAAAATTAATCCTGTCACTGAAACAGGATTAAACAATGCAACTGGGTCCTGCCACTTTTGAATCCTGATCTGAGAATTCTGGCCACTATGAAACCTACCATGCTTTCATCCAATCTGTTTACAAAGCATGCTTACAAAAGATGCACTATTTGTTCTTTTAGCATTGCGTAGGCCTGAAATATCCAACACCTTCCTAGGCTCCTAAGTAGAAATGAGGATGAAGCAGTGTTCTATTGTTTTTTTGATATTTTATTTTCTTCAGAGCTATTCCTTGCCCATTGTTACAATGTTAGAATGGGAGGAAAATTCTTTACAACAGCTTCAGAGCTGAATAATTTTCAGGGACTACAATTTGGTTGGGAAAGGCTTTTGTTCCTCACCCAGTCCAGCCAGGGGGCAACCCAATTATTCTTTCCCTCCTCCCCCCTTTAAGAATAGACCTCCAGTGTCAAAGACTACAGAGCTTTGGGCCAGGGAGAAGGATTTCAAGCTCAGAGATGTGTCTCCAATTATGGAAGAGCAAATCCAATCTTTTCTATGACCCACAGGATGGTAATCCAGAAACTGTTGCAGAAATTATTGAATTATTTTAACCCTTTTATGCCAAATTATCATCATTTGTTGGGCACACGCACACACATTTGGCACTAATGACAATCTATTTATGTAGCATTAACATCACAAGCCCCCTGAGGCAGTAGTACGCAAGTATAAATGCATAAAAAGGATTCACAGTCATTGACAGAATTGATCAGCTGAAAAGTTGGTCAATGGAATAATGAAAACAAAATAATTTTATACACAAGAGCAAAGCAACACAGAGGTTTTGGAATGCACCTGATAAATGAGATTCAGTCAGGAAGATTCAATAAAGACTGTTGTACAGGAGAATAATTTACCTGGAATTGTTATGGTGTTGATAGTTTACCACAAGATGGCAGTGAGTAGCCATGTGGGCCTGGCCAAAAGGAAAGAGCTTGACTGGCCACCTGCACCCCTTGATGGTTCTTGTTCTATACCATAGCCTAGTTACAGACCACCCTTCATGTCTATGTATTCAACCATCCATGGCTTGAAAATATTTTTGAAAAATATTCCAAAAAACAAACTTTAATTTTGCTAAAATATATAATAATTAATAATAAATATATACACCATTTTGCTATGCCACTGTATTTAATGGGACTTGAATATTCATGGATTTTGGTATCCACCGAGAGTCCTGGAACCAAACCCCATTACTCATGTGTAAACCAATATAGGAGCCAATCTGGTTAGACCCGTCCTAAACATCACATGCGCTACCAAGTTCAACCCACTGACAACCACAAATTTCTTCAGGAATAGAACTTTTCCACACACAGTAGTGATGTTTCTGTCTTTGCAGACAGTATTTCAGATATTAGAATTCCAAATAAAGGAGACTCAACCTATATATGGTTTCTGTATGATATTTCATTCAGCAGTATAGCTTGGCAGTTTCTGAGTTGTCTTCAAGGGCAACCTTATATAGAGTGCACTGCAATAGCCTAATCAGAAAGTTATCAGTGCATGGGCTAATGTGACTGTTATTTCTATCCAGGAAAGGCTATAGCTGGCAAACTAGTCAAAGTTGGTCTCAAGCACTCTGACCCATGACAAAGATAGATCTTAATCTTTACTTGTAAAATAGTATTATCACTGGGAATATTTCCATTCTACTTTCCACATGAATAAAATCCAGTTGATGTTAAATGCCTTCAAGTGGATGTTGGTAACTTATGGTAACTGAGGCCAAGTACAGACTGCCAAGACGTGATGTCCTGGTGGCGATAGTAGGGCTCGGCAGTGCGCACCAAACAGACTCTGCTGAGCCCTCCAACGTGAGGCAACACCATTACAGTGCTGCCCCAACCACAAGGGAGGCATGTGCATGACGTGTCGGTGTCGCAGTGCCCTCATGTCATGTACAGGATGGAGCCCTAACGACGTCCCAAAAAGGAGCTGCTCTAGGCAGCTCCATTTTGGGTCGGCAGCATTGATGGGGTGTTTGGTTGCTGCAGCAATGCTGCGGAACCAAAAACAGATGCCTACAGATTGCCCTGAAAGGGGCGATCTGTACTGTCCCTGAGTCACAGACTTGCTAAGTCACAGATTTTCTCAGGTTTTGCAGATTCAAGGCCACGGATTAATTCATTGAGTCTATCCATTTGGAATAATCATCCCCTTTTCCTGCTGTCTTCTACCTTGCCAAGCATCACCATTTCTGGTAAGTCATGCCTTCTCGTGATATGGCCAAAGTATGACAGTCCCAGTTTTGTCATCTTGGCTTCTAGGGAGAATTCAGGCTTGATTTACTCTGGGATCCATTTATTTGTCTGTTTTGTAGTAAGTAGAATTCTTTCCAGCACTTCATCGCAAATGAGCTGATTTTTTTTCCCTATCAGCTTTCTTCACTGTCCATGTTGGCCTGGACAGTTCTAACATTTGTATTCAGCGATATATCTTTATACTTCAAGATAGATAGCTGTCCTTCCAAGTCCTAGAACTTTCTACATTGTAGAAATAATGCAGTTTGACACCACTTTAAATGCCATAGTTAACCTTCTCTGCCCAAGAATGCTTGTGTCTCACAAAACTACAATCCCAAGATTCAGTAGGTTGGTGCCATATCAGTTAACGTGGTGTCAAACTGCATTATTTCTACAGTATAGATGCATCGCCAGTCTTCTTCTCATATCTTGACTGAGCTAAGGTATGGAAAGTCTTGAATTATTTCAGTGTCTGTCAGGCCCAGGAAAACCCAGAGGAATGAAGGCAAGCAGCCACACAAAGGGAAGGTATTTTTATCATACATCAAAGGAGTCACAGACAGAATAGGCAAAGTGGTGAGGAAGCACAACCTGCAAATGGTTACAAACCGATGAAGAAAATCCAGCAAATGTTTCGCTGAGTCAAGGACCAAAGAGACCCTCTTACAGCCGCAGGAGTTTACTGCATACCATGCAGCTGCGGACAAGTCTCCACAGGGATCACCAAACGCAGTGTGCAAACAAGAATCAAGGAACATGAGAGGCACTGCTGACTGGGTCAGCCAGAAAAATCAGCAGTAGCAGAACATGCCACAAACCATCCTGGGCATAAAATACTATTTGAAAACAATGAAATTCTGGACCATGCCAACCACTACCATGTCAGGATGCACAGGGAAGCCATTGAAATCCACAAACATCTGGATAATTTCAACTGGAAAGAAGAAACCCTTAAAGTGAACAAAATTTGGCTACCAGTCCTGAGTAATAGCAAAATAAGGACTCAGCAAATGCAAATGGGAAACCATTCAGAGTCAGGGGCTTTCCCAGCAGATAATGATCACCAATTAGCAGACATCAGTCCTCTTTTGCATTAGCCTCCCAGCCTGAGGGCAGCCATCAGCACAGAACAATACACATGCAAATCACTCCTGCATTCCCAGGTTCACACAGTATATATATATATACCCAACTTTTTCCCGTCAAGCATTCTCTGAAGATGCCAGCCACAGATGCTGGCAAAACGCCAGGAAGAAACTCTTCTAGAACATGGCCACATAGCCCAAAAACCCCACAAAAAACCATAATACAAAGTCTCTTAAGGTGAAAATAATATGTTTACTTACAAAACCATGTGTACGAAGAAATACACAGATCTAGCTTCATGTTCCAAACAAGAGGAGGTAGACAAGTAGACTACATGCTTCTAAAGAAAGTCTCCCTCAGCATGCAAGGGAAGGCATGTTCTCCAGACAAGAACAAAGGAGAGAGGGGAATGGCAATTCCCTCTGGGACAAAAGGTGAGGTGTGCTCTTAGTAAACTGGAAATGAGGAGGGGGGGCTGTTATCAACCAATAAAACTACCATAGGAATTTACATTCCTAGAAGGTTTTAGCATGCAAAGTTGGTATATCCCAACAAGTTCTTTGTGCAGCAGTTCTGATATTGTGCAGTATTGTGGTGTCAGTGTCTCCTCTCCTCCTGTGCACTCCCTTCCCTTCCATTCATCTCCTCACTATTCCCAAGTTATTGGGGTTTCCCGCTCTTTAAAAAACAAAAACAAAACTTCTCTCTTATGTTTTCTTTTTACTTTAAAAACATTTGTAATAGCATACCTCCAGAACTGCATTATTTAAAAAAAATCCAAAAATAAAATAAAATAAACCCTGAAAGTCAGACTGGCTAGGACATAGGGCAAGGAGATGGGGTTAGGGAGGAGTACAGGTGCCAGTCACACTATTGTGAGAACATGTGAGAGGGAATACTTCCAAATCAGTACGTATCCATTTCCCCTTTCTAGCACTATTGCAGTGAGAACGAGGCTCATATAATAAACTCCTGAGTCTTTAAACACAACTTCTTCCTAAAGTTCATCAAAGGCATTTGGTGGATCAGAACTGCATAGTATATACTCATACATCAGTTAGAGAAATATAAGATAAAGAAAAAGTGCAGACAGTGAGATGGGGGGATCTGAAACCCCTGGATTTCTCCAGTTATTCTCTTGCCTCATCTAACATTCATATGCTTCTTTTCATTACCCTTCCTGTTGTTAAAATGGATCTTGCAAATCCTCCTACACGGTGCTAAAGTAAAAGGAGCAGGGCACCTGGAAGTGAGGGCTAGAAATGCCAAGAGACAATTCTCTTTTATGGATGAGTAGTGCAAACCAATATGGGAATAACAAAGCAATGTGAATGACAGCTTGGATCAAATTCATAATGACCTGGTTTGTATAGGCCAGGTGTTATGTAGATTGGAGTTTTTTTATTGTGCATCATGTTGGCAACCCTGCTGTTCAACTGCTAGTTCCAAAAAGCTGGGCACCAAGCCATTTGCTTAAGCAGGTCCTTTCCTCAACTAAAGAGACAAGGGAGGCTCCTTTTTTCCCCTCTGTGTCCCAAGGGAACATCAAGCCTGCTGCTGTATTCTTAGTTCTTTTGAAGAGCTTCTAACGGAACGTGCAAGCTGACTCTCAAAGAGAAAGGAAAACTAGATTTAGTGCCTTGTATTTAACATGTGCATTACTACCACAATGCTTTGAAACTCCAGTTCGAATATGACAAGCAATATGGAAAGTAACCCTTTATAAGACATGGAAGCTCATCACAAAGACCAGCTTTTATTTAGTAACGCTTAAGATCTGGAAGAGAAATAGGCCCAGGATTTTCTCTGGTTGTGAAGAAGAAATATTTGCTGATGTGGATAGAAAAGTTTGAGCAGGCACTTCTTGAGTGAGTGGATGGGTCCTGATAGATTTGCTTTTAACTATTCCTTGCTCTGTGTTCATTCTTTAGAGTTCATCACCCAAGGCATACAGAATGGTGTCTGGAGGATTCATATTGTGTTAAACAACCCAATGGTGCAGTTAAAAACAAGTAATAAAGCAATGTGGGATAGGTCTGTGGTGAGATCCAAAGTAAACCTTTTTTTTTCTTTTCTTTTACAGAAGTTCAGTTTCTGACTTCAGTCTTGAACAAAAGAACAGGAGCAGAAGTAATATAATCATCTTCCTGAAAATTAAAGGTTTTATAAAACCACATTGCACACCCTCATTCACAATTGTCTCTTTTCCAAAATGCTAATCCAGGGATGGGAATCTTTGGCCCTCCAGATATTTTAGATTCTAATGCCCACAACTCCTTACCACTGCCCAAGCTGACTGGGTTTCTTGGAGTTGATGTCCAAAACAAATGAAGGGCTGAAGTTTCCCCACCCCAATTCCAGTCCATTGATATCACTAGCACCAAAAAAATATGAACACCTGTTTGACTGACAACAACAGTGTGTAGATTAAATATTTGTATGTCACATTCCAGCTTGCTTAAAATGTCTTGGTGTGACCCATTCACACTTTGACTTCAGTAATTTCAATGAAAGAGGTTTACTTAATTCTCCCTCTGTGATCCATTGAGCTTCAAGATGATTAATTTTGCTGGAATCACCTTGTGCATTACACCCATGTAACTATGCCAGCATAGACCATGTTGGCATGAGGAAAAAGTCTGTGGGAGCAGCAGGTGTGAAGGAACTAAGGCACTGGAGAAACAAATTGCTGAGAGAGAGCAGATTTTTTCTGCTTTGCCTCACCAGCATGAACCTGGGGGGAAATGCATTTTTTTAATGTAATGCACCAAGAAGATTCCAGCCAATGTCTGTATCATGCCCATTTCTAGTCTTAGACTGCAAAACATTTGACTTACAAACAGTTGCTTGGGTTGCTTTGCATGGTAATTCAACAGGAGCCAAATGCAGTTGCCTCTTAGATCTGAAATTTCACTTAGAAGCAAATCTTTTATTTCAATGGGAATTCAACCCAACTAAGTATAGTTTAGGTCAAAGCTTATGAAGGGGCATGGCTCCATGATTCCTCTTGTCAGTAGCCTCAGCTGTCCCATGTTGTTCTTCTTTTTTTTTTAACACATACTGTTTATCACTCTATTCCTTCTGTCCAACTTCCGGAACAGCAGATGCAAAAAGTCAAAGAATGGGTCCAAAATCCCCACAGACTGAAGGTAATGGACCATATGGTGACAAGGCAATAAATGTGGCAACAAGGAAGGACAGTATCAACTGGGGCCTTAAACTACTCTTGCAAAAATGGTGTTTTGTGGCAATAACCAATTTACCCTAGAAACACTTAGTTTATGTTGTTTTTTGTTGGCTTTTGTTCATTCATTTATTGTATGTTTAAGTTTTTTTGTTTACTGGCTGACCAGTTGTTTCTCTCTTCTTCTGAGACTTATTTTTAGATCCCTGCTCCTGTACTGGTTTGGAAAGAGAAAGAACTCCCCTCTTATCTCTAGGGATGGTCACTCAGCAGCTTCAGTGCTAATGAAGAGAGAGTAGCAATGGGAAACGGGTGTCTCCTCTGCTCTGTCAGTGCCAGAGATTCACAGGGGCCCCTCTGCGTGTTGTCATGTGCAATTAGAAGAGCAGAAGAGATAGGCAGGAAGTCATTCATCCATGGTTTACACAGGGCATTATCTTTTTGCCTGCCAGCTTGAGCACAGATTGATTAACAAAACATTCCCATTTCATAATATTCCTGTATAGGGGAAAGGTAGATGGGGAGAGGGAGGAAGTGACAACACGGCAAAGGGCACCCAGTAAAAACAGAATGAGATAATGAGGGAGCAGGGAGAGGAAAAGAAAAGCACCGCATTTTGTGGCAGTAACAACTTGTCAAGCTAGGATAGGTCAGCAAATCTCCAGGGCACATGAAAAATGCAGATATACAGAATATTTAGCTAAACTATCACTAGTGGCACTGGATCAGATAATGACCAAATGTGCTAGCTGTGGAGATTTCTCCCCTTCCAATCAAGTTCCTCATTATCTCCTGGTACCACACTGGTTACCAAAGAGGCACCATCACTTCAGAAATATCAGGCAAAACAAGATGAGTGCACAAAGCTGTTCATTCTTCTTTTGTCACTTTGATGCAAGTAAATAGAACATTTACTCCGTGTGCCATTCATGCCAACTTTATTTGGGGATGGAGCAAGAGATAGCAAGAAGCAAGTGGTTTTGGGGGTGAATCCCTATGCTATTCCTATTAGGATGATTGCCAGAAGGCAAAACTGCAAGGTCTCTCTTCAAACTTCTGCCTCTGTTAATCTAGTAAACTGCTGTGCATATTTGCAAAGCAGGGAGAAAATGCATTATTTCATCATTACTTCTCTGGCCAGTAATATAAAATCTTT
This sequence comes from Sceloporus undulatus, assembly GCF_019175285.1. Lineage (NCBI taxonomy): Eukaryota > Metazoa > Chordata > Lepidosauria > Squamata > Phrynosomatidae > Sceloporus > Sceloporus undulatus. The sequence goes on from NC_056522.1 coordinate 230,750,551, forward strand.
GACACCTTCATATACATCTGGGTGCAAGCTGTCTTGGCTTTCAACACAAATATAGAAAGATCTGTGGTTGCTGTTTCCAAGTACAGTCCGTCCTTGCCATATGTGGGGGATCCGTTCCAGAGACCCCACCCCGCCCATGTAAGGCAAAGAATGCGGGACCTCAAATCCTATTTGTATGAATGGGGTGCACTCCCAAGTGCCATGTGCTATGGGCATGCACCCCATTCATTCTTTGGGGACTTGCATCCGTGTGACCTTGAGTCCATGTATTGTGCAAGCGCGCTATAGTCTTTAACTATATCAATGTATTTAAACCTATGGGCATGGATGCTTTGTTCCATTTATTCCTTCTGTTATTTATTAGTTCCATTTTAGTTCTACTTTTCCTCTAATTAGCACAAGATGTCCTTTTCCACTTTATCCTCACATGAATACTTTGGAGTAAGCCAAACAGAATGTGTTATGGGCCTAAGGTGATCCATTGACTAGATTTGGAACTACAACCTAGATCTACCAAATCCCTCTCCAGTATTCAAACCACAATACAGTACTTTCCCCCTACAGATGGATATTGCAACTCACTGGCATTGACTAAAGGGGCTACTTCAGTATAGACCTGGCAAGGAATTCAGTATAAATGCACTTCCAGCTACAGATCTGAATGTGAAAATACTTTGCTAACCCATTCTCATTCAGCTATGAACTGGGTCACCACCACAATATGGATGGGCAACTAGAGGTCCTAGTAATGTATGGGGATATTTGGCCTGATCTCAAGTGGCCTTGACCAGAGCCTAATTTCATACGCCTCCTGTAAACAATCAGTACAGTTCTCTGCAAGAGTGGTCTCTTCCTTCCCTAGCAACCAACTAAATGTGGAGGAAAAGGTCATGGGGAAAGAGAGGGAAGGGGGAGATGAGGAGGAGAAGGCTCCTACATTTGGTTCTTGCCCTGCCCTTTAATGACTTTAAACTCACCTACTGGTTGTATGTGAGATCTTGCTGCTGCCCCAAGAATGTGGCTCTCAGCAGAGAAAAGGTTACCCACTCTGTACTGCAGCCCTTGTAACATTCTGCAAGCAAGGAAGGAAGCCATTTTCTGATGGATTCAGCACACAACTGCATAATGGCTTTCAGTCATGCAGCTGTGCTTACTGCATTGTGCCTGCCAGTGGAAGGATACATCAATTAATAATTCACATTACATAATAGATCAGGAAGGGATAGAACAACTATTGGCATCATGGATGCTGGAGTAAAACTGCAGGACAAATAAAAGAATGGCAAACTTCCATCACAGTCCCCTTTGGCTTCAATTTTGTTTCATGACTGTTTTCAAAAGGCACTCGTTTTATGCAATTGTGATGTTTGGATAAACCATGGATGGAGAACTGTTTACCCTGCAGTTGGTTTGGCCTGCAGCTTCTGTCAATTCCACCCACCATTGCCAAATGTAAAGGATTATAGGAGTTACAATCCAAAACTGGGGGAGGGGCAGATCCACAATCTGACACATTTTTAGAGTTTCATTGGACATGGAAAAACAACAATTCTTCAACTTGAAGAATCATTTGAAAAAATGTGAATAAGAAAAGTGCCCAGACCTAGCTGGGAAAAACGGAACTACCAGTTGAGTTATGCTGACTTCCTGCTGACACTCCAGTGCAGAGGCAGGTACTGGGAAAGTTAAACATACAGCTAAACATCCCATCCCAAATTTATACCCACCTACCCATTGGGAAGCTTTCTGCCTTTAGAGACAAAGAACATTTTTTTTCTTTAGTCCATGTTAGCTTCCACCAGTTTGTGTTAATTATATCTTCTCCACCTTTCTGCTACTTCCATCATTGCATTTCATGTCACATCCTTGTTCATAAACCTCTGGGCCTAGTCCCTCTTTTCTGGGTCTTAAGATAAGGGGAAGAAATTTCAGGATAAGAGTATTGTCTTGAAAATGTGTGAATATGTATATTTTTCTCAGTTGTTAAACTTGGTGGTTTTTGCTTTGGTTTTTTGTTTGTTTGTTTGTTTTTTAAACCTGGATGACATGCTCTGAGCAACTTTAATTGTTTAGAATTTTACCATCATAAGGAAGCCACACGAAGGCTGATTCTCTGTCTAAAGTTTTAGCTTGGGATGGTCCTGAGCCAGCAGATCTGTACTCTGTGAAGGACGCTGACATCAAGTTATCGGGAAGTTCTCGGCGATACAAAAGGAGAAAGTGAGAGAGAGTTGTAAAGCCTGCTAATATATTGAGCATTACAAGTAACAGAAACCTGAAAAGGCCTAGTGGCCAGTTTTGGACTTCCTGGTGGAGTTTGTATTAAGGATGTTGGAAAAATGGGAGGACGGAAGCTTGAATAAAATGCAGCCCAAAGCCATGTACCCCCCCCCCTATTATTCAACAGCCATGGGTGAGAAGAATCCTACCTGCCATGCAAAACAAGAGGAGGCTTGTGAAGAAATTCACAAGCTATTAACCTTTCCTGATTGGAGTCTTAAACGTGCTGCTGGAGAAGTAGGCACATGCCACCTATTGTCAAGCAAATATTTCCTACCCCAAAATTATTCTCCCTTTAATTTATTTGATTTATTCTGATAAAAGAGAAGAAATCTCTGTATCACTTGTTATTCAGCTATAACAGTGGCAACCACTTTCAGGCCGACCACACTCTTCACTTGTCTTCCCAGAACCATTAGCCATTTTACATTCATCCTGCTTCTTCTGTTTAATACAGAGCCATCATGTGTCATATCAATTCACAAATGCAAATAGAAGCATGTTTCTTTGCAATAAGTAAATCATACTTTATAGCAGGAGTGGGCAATTCCCTTTCTCCACATATTTTTGCCCTGTGACATGCCCTCCAACTGTCCAGATTTGGCAGGGACAGTCTTGATTAATCTTCTGTTGTCCCACATTTTCAGCTGCTTTTAAAATGTCCTGTTTTTTGTACCTCCTCCCACTTTAATCCTTCATCATATTATTTCATTTGCTGCAAACTGAGTTAACTCAGCTGAGAGAAGGGGAGAGGAAAGGAGGGAAGGGGCAAGAATTTTGCCCTTCCCAGTAGACTCATGCAAAAGCAAACTACTGCTGCAGCATCTCCTAACTTATATTTTCTTCATTGGCAACCTTTGCCATCTTGACCATATTGTGATGTTGATTGGAAATATGTGTCTTGGTTTTCATTTGTGAAATGGTGCAAGGTCTGCTGTAATGCTCTCAGTCTTAGCCAGAATAGCCAATGGCAAAGGATTGTGGGAGACGTAGTCCATAAAATAACTGTCCAGAGCCCATCTCTCTCTCTCTCTCTCTCTTCATCAATTTATAATACAAATATGCAGCTTCTGAGTCTGGAACCCTGTTGGTTCCTGAGTGGCTCCAGTCACAATCATGGTAGGTCAATTTGGAGTTAGAAGAATTTTTTAAAAAAAATTGGAGTCTGCCACAACAAACTATAATTGTAGGATTCCCTACAACTGAGCCAGAGCAGTTAAAGAAGTCTTCAACAGGATTATTTCTGTAGTGTGTTTTGGACCTGTGTTATGTAAATTGGGAGATTGGCTTCAAATTTTATCTGTAGCAATGTCACGTATCTACTAAATTTCAGAAACATTTATTGGATTCTAGTAATCAATGGAAATAATGTTGAATCCCCAAATCAGATCTGTAGTGATCCTCTAAAAAGGGTGATCTAGGGGTACCCAGCCTGAAACTATATTATGAAATATACCAGATAGTGAGGATTATGATTAAGGTCGATGGAAAAATGGTGATATCTCTCTCTCTACTGAATTATTAAGGGGATTATGCATAAAAATCTTCAAGTGCTTTACAGCCTCACCTTTTTTGCCTAATAGGTGAAATATATGTACAAAAAAAATTCTTATCAGCTTCCTTGATTCTACTTATTTTTTATGTCCACTCATGTTTTTATATAGATAATTTTGCAACTTTTAGAAGATGGGAAGAGGAAAAAAATGGGCAGGGTAAGAGATTGTGAGGTTGCTCCAACGTTAAGGCCTCAACTGAAGGAACAGCTTGCTCCGTTCAAAACCTCTTGGGTGAAAATGTACAACATGATTACTTTTTCTGCTTTTCCTTTGGGGAAGGTGCAGGATCTTTGAAGGGAACTTTGAAGGACTGCTCTTAAATTCAGAAAATGATAAGAAAAAGATTTCCAAATTCTACTTTTTTCTGGTTTGGGATCATTTGACGGGCTAGGACATACCTTAGAGAAGATCCTAGGAACTGAAGACTGCTCTCTACTGTCTTTCATAAATATTGCTTAAATACAGTTTGAAAAAGAAATATTTGTTGTTGTTGTTGTGTACCTTCAAGTCATTTCCCACTGATGGCTTATCCGACTTATCATAGGATGGTGTTTGCAAGAATTGTTCAGAGGGGTTTTTGCCTTTGCCTTTCTCTAAAAGAGTGTGACTTACCCAAGGAAGGTCATCCGGTGAGTTTCCATGGCTGAGCAGGGATTTGAACCCTAGTCTCTAGGGTCCTAGTCTAACATGCTAATCACTACACCATGCTGCCTCTCTAAAGGGAACCTTACTCTAATTCAATTGAAATCTCTTAAACACAGTCTACACAATCACGACTATTAAGGATGTAAAACATCTGCTATTAAGGATGCACCCTTGATGGTTTTTGCCCAAAAGGTGGAAAATTTGGGATGGGGTTTTTTGAAACTATTAGAACAATTAAAGGACAGCTACTCCAATAATTGACTCATTATCTTTATTCATTAATAGCTAAAACTGTTGATTCACAAACACCTTATCATCTTTGTATGTACTACTGCATGTCTAGAGATTGTGTTGAAATAGAGAGATCTCCATAATTTAACATTACTGTATATACTCATGTATAAATCTAGAAAATTTAGCCAAAAAAATTAACCCAAAAACATGAGTCAACATATCCAGGAGTCAATGTAAATGCTATACTTTAACTCTTATAAAAGAGGGAACCATCCCCTGGAGAAAGGCAAGAGTGTAATCTGTCCTCAAGCACTGCCCTCTCTCTACTTTCGCATCTATTCAATTATGCCTGCTTGGATTTTGTAAGTTATTTGGCATTATTTTTCTTTGCTTCATCTTTTAAATCCTTTGTTAGATGCCTCTGAGTTTTACCCTTGACTTATCCATGGGTCATATCAAAGTCCATAATTTTTCTTCTACTTATACATGATGTTGGCTTATAGTTGAGTATATACAGTAATTTATGCCTCTGGAATTTGATACTCATGGAACAACTGACTGTTCGGATAAAGTCACAAATACTGACACAAATAACAATTTTATGATATTTTGCTATCATTTATTGATTATGCTAACAGGGATGTAGAAATTGTTTGGCTGCCTAACAGTCATGTTAACTCACACAGTGATGTGTTTTCTGACCCAGTTTAACATGGATTTTCCTTTTCATTTGCACTATTTTTCATCTTCATTCTTTGTTGTTACTGCTTCTGCATTCCTAGAGATTTATTCTGTTGTTCATTTTGTTTCTTTTTCACTGTATAATTTTCATTGTCATAAATAATTAACTATTAAACAATTTATATAATGAGAAAAGAACAGTTTTCTGTACACAATGTGTACAGAAAACAATCAAGATAATAGGTTGATGAAGATACAGTGGATATTCACTAACTAATAGGTCTGGTATCAGGCAGGAGCATGTCCAGAGGAGGATGACCAAAATGGTGTGGAAATCATGACCTATGAGGAGTAGCTTAGGGAGCTGGGCATGCTAAGCCTGGGGAAGAAAGGTTAAGGGGTAATAACCATGTTTACATATTTGAAAGGATGTCATATGGAAGAAGGAGCAAGCTTGTTTCCTGCTGCTCTAGAGATTAGGGCACAGAGCAATGGATTCAAGCTACAAGAAAAGAGATTTCAGCTAAACATTAAGAAGACCTTCCTGATGTTAACAGTTGTTTGACTGTGGAAAATGTTACCTCGGAGAGTGGTGGAGTCTCCTTCCTTTGAGGTCTTTAAAAAGAGGCTGGATGGCCATCTGTTGGAAGTGCTTTGATTGTGTATTCCTGCATGGCAGGAGGTTGGACTGGATGGCCCTTGGTTTCTTCCAGCTCTATGATTCTATGTACTCATGACAATCAAGGAAATTTTCACCAATAATAAAGAGAGAAACAGAAGATAGTGAACATAAGACCATAGGAAGCTGCCTTATACAGAGCCAGGGTATTGGTCTACCCATCCCATTGTTGTCAGTTCTAATTAGAAGCAGCTCTTCAGGATTTCAGACAGGATTTTTTCCCTAACCCTCCCTGATATTTCAAGCTGGTCTCCCATCCAAATACTAACCAGACCCTGTTTAGTTTCCAAAATCAGGTGAAAAACCAGGTACATTAAGAATGGTATGTTGATGGTAGGTGGCATTCAGAATGGTATGGTATGGTACATAATTAAATTATGGAATTCACAACTACAGGATGTGATGGTCATCAATGTAGATGCTTCCAAAAGGAGAATTGGACTAATGAGGGATAATGTTGTCAATTGTTATTAGAAATGTTGGCTATGTGCTACATCGAGAAACAGAGGCACCATACATCATGCTACCAACCATGTATCCACCACATTTAGTAACAACTACGGAAGAAGTCTACTGCACTTGTGTCTTGATCATGGGCCTTCCCAAAAGTACTATTTGAGTACCATGGGAAACAAGATACTACTCTAGAAGGCCTTAGGCTCTCCTTATATTTTTATGCCCATAGGCAGAGATCAATAGCAACGAAGGAGAGTGCTTTCTTACCTGTTATGGAAAGTCCTGCCTAAGCATGTTCTCTCTCATGGCACTCCATGTACTATCCTTCAGGTGTCCTTTTGATTTCTTGGTCATTTTAAATGTCTGTAGTTTCTAAATAGTGAGTGCAAGAATGCTGAGGACATTAAGCTTTTGCCACTGTTCTAATTGATATTTTAACTGTGTGATTTGTTTATTGATTTTAATTGCTTATTGTATACCTTACTATTTTGCTATGTTAATCTTCATTGTAAACCACCTGAGGATAAATTGAAAGGTGGTATATAAATTCCTTAAATGAATAAAATTGATTAAATTACTTCTGTGTATCTATGTACAAAGCAGCTGGCTTTGGCTATCTGGTCTGCATGGATAGCATCTCATTTAACATTCTGAGCCAGAGAAGATGTTTCTCGGAAAACGATAGCCGATTCATAAAACAGCTGGGCATTAGGAGCCAGACAAATGCACATGCTAAACCAATTATGAGTTTAAGCGACATCTCTAGGGAAAATACCATTATTTGGTAGGCTGGTGGCTTGCTACACTGGTTCTGTGACATTATTAGTCTCTCTCCTTTCCCCCAAAACATCAATTTTGCAATTTTTCTAACATGATTGTGCATTCTGATCCACATTTCATAAATATACAAATGGTAATTGCAATATAACAAGAAGAAGCTGGGCTTAACATTACTGTTTCCTGTTCAAATTTATGTCTGTGAAATGGTGTAGAGACCTTACACCATTTCACAGACATAAATTGTGTATGCTGTGTCACATAATTCCCTGGCTTTGGGATCTGCTTCAGCTTTGATATCTCTTGCCTGTTCTAACATGGGATGGAAGCCAAACTGCCTGTATGTGGTAGTTTTTATCATCTAATCACAACAGCTGGAATGGAACCAGTTAGAAGCTCAAATTGATGGTCCTTCAGCTGAATCAATGGAGTAATCCTGCTTCCTGTTTCCATCTCTTCTTCACATAAGTGAAATGATTGCTGGATAACAGTTGTAAGAGAGGCAAAACCCACTGAAGCTGATGTCTTAGTAGAACTGATGATAGCCCTACAACCCACCAAGTCAAACACAGCCTATGAGCTGCATCAGGAGTTTGATAAAAGGTCTTTCCTCTGCTACTCTGGAGACCCTTAGATTATTGGCAGGCCACCATCTATGGCTGTTTGGCCATATTTGGTTTAATGGTGTGTTCATTAAGTAGACTTCTATTTGTGTGAATGGGCAGTGTTCATGAAGGAATATAGTTGTTTTCCAAGGAGCCACTAAATTTGAAGAGTTGATCTTAATTACACCCCCTCCTTTTGTTCATATAAATAGTAGGTGATGCTGAAAAAGAAAGAATTTGGTGCTGAGGGGGGGAAACATGTATTTACTCAGGAGCTTTGAGACAGCATAATCACTAGGATATAATTGCACAAAAATTATCCATGGACAAGGTGCAGCTGAAGGAGGGATTGAAACCACCTTTACATTGTGGTGGTGCATCTCCTTGATTTTAATAGATTTTCTTGTTCTGTGATTTATATCAGCCATGATTAGTTTATCTATCTTAAAATGTATTATTTTCAGCACACACACACATACATGCTCTGGTCATCATAAACTCAGAAACTATGAGCTGATTCTTTGCAACAATAAATTGCAAAGAATGTAATCCTCCTAATGTAAGTGCAATGCAGAAAAACTGCAGATTTGCTCTGATTGCCAATTTGGCAGACCTAGATAGTATCATAGTATTAGAGTTTTGGAATAATCATAAGTACCTCTAAAACCCCAGATACTATAAATACCTCCAAAATCCTGAACAACTATTCACAATGCAAATAAAAAAGAGATAAAGAAAACAGACAGTATGGGCCAGTCAATAAAGTGACTAAGATTCTAACAGTAACAAAATAATTATGTATTAATAATTATTTAAATATAATTAACACTAAATTACATGAGGAGGAGGAGGTCATCTATTATCATCATATAGCTTAGTACTAATCATACTTACATACAAAAAACAAATCACTGTGCAACCAAATATCTGAGAGTAGAATTTATCAATATAGACTATTGGTACAATTCCTCATCGAAATTCAGAAAGTCAGTAAAAAGAACATACTTGATTTAAGCTGCCTCTACTCAAGTTTCTTCTCCATAAATAACTACAAACCTGAAGAAGATAAGAAATAAATAACCTTGTTCTCAAACTTCCTATAATATTTACCAAAACACCAATAAGAAACTATAGCATGCATCAGGAAATTAGAAGTACTTCTGATATCACAAATACTATAAATATCTAAAAAATCTTGACTAATATTCAGAACACAAAAATAACATAATGTCATACATAACACAACTGCCATATATAACACAAATATCCTAATTAGCACAGCTTTAATAAATAAAACATAATAAATGCAATTAACAAGATCCAAAAATTGAATTACATTTATTGCACTTCATATAAAATTACACATACTATCTATTAATATCTAGGCAGCATCACCTTTGCTTAAAATGTAGAAATGGAAGACAAGTCTCATAAAAAGTTCCATCCAGTTTCTTTCTATCCTATAATGGAATAAATTCTGACAGTTTTGCTATTTTTGCAATGTGTCAGATTTTAAGTCACCATAATTTAATAGATGAAGCTTCACTACTTCTTCATCTCACAACAATCAATATCTCTACTGCTCTCAACAAATTCCTTCACTCTTTCACATACCCCAGTAAAGTTACGTATGAGTAAAACAGGAGCAAAGAAGTAATTTTTTAAAATTAATTGTAATCTCTGTACTTTGTTCCCTCCAAAGCATCCTAGCCTCAGGTTTAAGCCAGCACATGTGCCAAAAGCATTCATATGTAGCAGCATATTTAGCAATAGTCTCATTTCTGCCCATGTCTCAGTCTGTTCTTATATATACATTATTCAAATGTGCTGATATTAAATATAATTAGCATAATACCTCAGAGTGATTTTCTCTAATGTTTAGACTTAGTGATGTTGATGGGCCTTTTGTAAAGATAAAGTCCCTCACAGATCTAGTTAGAGTTTTCCCCAGTGCATTTCCTCATTTATTTTTAAACTTATTACCCATCTTTCATCTATTTCTGTCTAATATTTTTGGAACTATTCCCATTTTCTCATTAAAATTGAATTACAGTTCCTCAAAGTTTGTTAAATCTAGAAACTTACTCTACTAACGTTATTATTAATGTTGCCAAATACCTGTGGACATTGAAGCCCAATAAGGTCCATTATTCTTAAATTTAGAGTCATAGCTCTATAAATTACTTTTTTCCCCATTGTGACAACCTTATCTCTTGGCACTGAAAATCCTAGGTGTCGTATGCTGCTGTAACCAAGTGTTATGGCAGAGTATGTACTTTGTGGTGCATTGCAGAAGAAGTATCTGCTAACTCCATGTGCAATGCTTTCCCCTCCAGTGTAACCACAGATGGCACCAAAATGCTCTCTCTTAGCCAGTCATTTACTGTAGGGGTGAAAGGGCACCCATATTATTATTATTATTATTATTATTATTATTATTATTAACCTTTATTTATAAAGCACTGTAAATTTACACAGCGCTGTACATACAATATAAGATCCAAGTTCATTAGACAGCCAGAAAAAAGGAACAACCTTTGTCCAATACCTACAGTGCACTTACTAGAGATCTGTACAGGCAACAGCAATTCCTTTTACCCAACCAGCAGGTATCCCCCACCCATCCTTTAGCCACCAATAGGCCATAAGATTGTGTGCTACAGTGCCATGAAGCTGCATTGTGCAGCCAAGGAAAGTGAAAATATAGCACAAGTAGGCTGGTGGAGCTTTACCTTCCACCTGCAGTGCCGGTGGTTCTTAGTAATCTCAGATTACTTTTTTAGTCCTTCCTGGGCAGCAAGTTTAAAAGACTTTGCTGGAATATTTGTGTTCAGTCCTATAGTTAATGGCTTGCAGGAATCCTTGGGATCCTATTTTGTCCCCTATGCTACAGTACAGTACAGGGAAAACCAAATGGGAGCATTTGTAAAGGATTCAATACTGCAAGTACTAGAGCTGTAAGATGAAGCAGACAGGATAGTATTTTAATACACTTTGAGACAGTTTTGTCAGTTATTCTTATGGAGTGAATGCCAACTGGTGGCTTCCAGGACAGTGGTGCAGTGAACTGGCTATGGCTTTTAGATTAAACTTTAAAGGAGCTGCCTAAAGTGTTGAAATCTGTCATCAAATGGGCACATTAGTTAGCTCCATTAAAGTTCAAACTAAACTGCAGAGTAGATGTACTGCTCCACTGACATGGGAATCACCAGTCAGCACTGCCTTTGGGATGTAAACATGCTCTAAAAGTTTCAGAAAGTCATAAGATTTGAGCAAGTGGAACCATGCCCCTCATAGTAATCTGGCTGGCTCATGTCCTGGCAGAAGACTCTCCCAAACTGGGGGGACATACTATATGCTCAGCACCCTTATCATCCCAGCCTGATAATAAAAACTTGATTGCTTGTATGGTATTATTTTCCAGTGTATTTTTAGGAAAGGAACACATTACTCCGGTTTTGAGGTCCCTCCACTGGCTGCCTATCAGCTTCCGGGCCCAGTACAAGGTGTTGGTTATCACCTTTAAGCCCTAAATGGCTTGGGTCCAAACTATCTTAGAGACCGCCTCCTCCCGTACAATCCTCCCCGCGCTCTCCGGTCCTCTGGGAGGAACTTACTGCAGCCTCTAAAATCTAGGCTTGCGGCAACCTCCCAGAGGGCATTCTCTGCTGTCGCCCCCAAACTCTGGAACGACCTGCCGGATGAGATCCGTCAGATAACATCATTAGACAGCTTTAAAAAAGCGGTCAAGACGGATCTCTTCCGGCAGGCCTTTCCAGATTAACCATCCCGGCCCAGGTTCCCAGGTTCCCTGATTCCCTCATTCCTCCCGTGGCCCCATCTTAAGAGATGGTTGAGGATCAACAGAGGGATATCAGGGTTTTTAGTTTTAATTGCTGTTTTTATCCTTGATATTGTATTTTTAATATGTTATACTATTTAATACTGTCTTAAGGGGGGAGGGATAAAGTGTTTTTAATTGTCATATTTTATATTTTACTGTTGTTAACCGCCCGGATTGGTTTGCCAGAGGGCGGTATACAAATAAATATTATTATTATTATTATTATCCTGTTTTAGTTCTCCTCGAAATGGCACTATTGTATTTGAAGCCTGATTCCCATATTATTAGAGATGTGGTGGCTCAGCGGTTAACATGCTGAAGCTGATGACTGCAAGATAAGCAGGTCAGCAGTTCAAGATCCAGGCACCACAAGACGAAGTGAGCTCCAATCACTAGTCCCAGCTTCTGCCAACCTAGCAGTTCGAAAGCATGTAAAACTGCATGTCGACAAATAGGTACTACTTCAGTGAGAAGGTAACAGCATTCTGTCCAGTCAGGCTGCCACATCACAGAATTGCCTTGGACAACACTGTCTCTTCGACTTAGTAATGCAGATGAGCATCGCCCCCGACAGTCAACATATCTTGACAACCTTGTCCAAGGGGAAACCTTTATTTTTACCTCATATTATTACATACAGTATCAAAACAAATACAACTGTATGCAACTGTACACACATGTGACAGATGATTTGCATGAAAGTAGAAAGAGAACAGATGAAGATGTTCAGAAGAAAAATCACACTCAGAATGTTTGAGAAAATATTATGACCAAAGTGATATGGACCCCGTTGCTTCTGCTGCTCAAGCTCTCTCCTCTTGAAACTCAACAGGAATTAATAATACCCCAACAGCTCACAAAGAAATGACAACGAACAAAGCATTGGAGGTCCATTTCCCTTTGTGCAGTGTTAATTATTTAGTGGTTACATACATATCCCATCATCCTGCCAGTCAGATCAAGATAATGTACATGGCTCTGGTGCTTTCCTCATTTTATCCTGACAACAATCCTTTGAAATAGTCAGGCTGAGAGAGCATGACTGACCCAAGGTCACCCAATGAGTTTCCTGGCTCAATGAAGACCTATTCCTAGATCTTCCAGGCCTCACTCCCACCATCACATTACCAAAGATCTGCACAGCCGTTTCTTTCTGTAAAAGCCTTAGTAGCAAATAGATGGTAATCATGTTCTCTTTCAATTTAAGAGCATTCCCACCCAGCCTTTGAGGAAAGGCTGGGTGTTGATTTACCTATAAGGCAAAATGTAGTGTAGGAATCCTGCTTCCTGCTTTTCCCTCTTCAACAGCTCCACAGCTATTGAGTCCCTTAACATTCTTCATTTTCTGAGTACTACAGTACAATCATCTGATATATTTACTAAGCAAATTATACTTCCTTTTTGAATCTGAGGCAAGTAGAATTATTTTAGGCAGAAGCACTTTTTTTTCCTTGAGGATATAACAAACTGCTGGCAGAGCTCTCTGTTCTTATTAGTCTGTGCTGAAGTGCTGCAGGATTAGTTATAATTAACTGTCATTGTGTCATTTTCGCCCTAACTCCTCAGATTAATAAAATAAAAAAGACCAGCAGCAAGCATGATTAAAACGTCTCTGTTCTGCTCCTGAACAGTTCTATTACCTAGCTGTGAAACATTCCCCCATCTCTCCATGCATGTCCTTGCTTCCTCGACTTCACAATATAAATAGCTGTATTTTTCTAATAATAACAAGCTGCCCAGGATGGACCATGTTTTCAGATAAACATCCCAAATGAAAGCAACAGCCCTTGAGCTTTCGAATTGTCTGGTGTGCAGAAGTCTAAGGCTTACACGCTTATTTTTTAGGACTGTTAATGAAGCTAATTGATTAGCGCTGTAATTCTTCAAGGTGGCACTTTTGTGTTGTAAATACAAGTTCAAAAATAATGAAATCCATATCTCTGATATCACTGTTGGAATGGACGTGAGGCTAAAACCATTCACCGGTGGCTCAAATACCAATTATACTGAACTCCGTATTGATTTATGAGAGGGGCAGGCAGCTGAGGATGGGCAAAAGCCAATTTTCACTCCCACTATGAGCCATACTACATCATATATAACTGGCCAAAAATCAAAACTGGAAGTCACGTTTACTTGTAACTTCCAGGTCACAACTTGGCCTCAGAGTAGAGGTTTTGGATTTAAAGGAAATGGGTGTCATCTGAAAGTTTTCATTGTATAGACATTTGGAGGAGAGGGGATACTCAAAAACTTAAAATTGGGGGATGCAGAGGCTTTAGTTTGAACCTCACACAAACACACAGAGCACATGGGAGCTGTATGCAACGTGCAGGTCAACTGACACATGATTTCAACACCTCATTTATAGGTAAGTTTTCAAGCCATTTTTCAATTTCATGCCCTGACAAAGCAACGGACAAACAAAAACACAGTCAGATACATGAGATAACAATCATAGTAGGATGCAACAGAGCTTGGAGTGTTACTGTTGTAGTGTGTTACTGTTGGAGGCAGAACAAGAGTGTTAATGGGTGCCGTAATAAGTAAGGGCCTGTGTCAGCTTATACTTAATTCAGTACTAAATAACTTCTCCTGGTCAGACTTCCCCAAATCTGACTAAAACATCATTCAATGGGTATGGTTGGATAACTGTTTCATATTAGTAAATGCTGCTTAATCATTAAGTCATTTTGACACTTCAGTCAGCTCTCCACATTTGCAGCTTTGATGTTTGAGAATCTGGTTTTTCATGGATTTGATTAACATGTTCTCTCTCTCTAGGAATCTCTAGGTCCTACAGCATGACTCTATGGTCAACATCTGCCAGAATTCAATCTGAAAGACCTATAGATTCCTAAAGAGAACACTTTTCTAGGCATTTATAGGTTTTCAAGTGCAATTCTATAGCCACCTTCTGGCATACGTTGACCACAGACCTGTGCTGGAGGACAGATTCCTAGAGAGGTGTTCTCGGTTATAACAGTATGATTGCACTTTAGCTAAAGTGCCTCTGTCAAGCCCCAGGATTCCATAGTATGCAACCATGTCAGGTAAAGTGAAATAATAGTGCTATAACTTTGTAATTATGCAAACGGTTGTGGATTTTCACACATTCATGTGAGCGCTTAATTGTTTTCACTTCCTGAGCAAATTCGCATCTATTCACCTCCCTCTGCTGAAAATGTGCAGCCATACAAATTCATGAAAAGCAAATGGATGGCCACATATTTGATAATGCATATTCTCACAAATATTCATAGAAACTCTAGTTAAAACCACAATTCCTTTTTTTGCTGAATTTGAGGAGTTTCCCTCCCTCTGCAAAAAGCCCAAATTCTTCTGAATCGCATGTGGAGGGAATGAAGAGTATTTAACTCATGTAGACATGCCCCAAGATGTTAATGCTGCTGTTGCTGATGATGATGATGATAAAAATAATATTTAAAAGATGTTAATACACATAGCCAATGTCAACAACATCAACAACATTTAAAATATGTTAATACACATGGCCAATGCTTGCTTGTAAAGTAACATGCCATGAATAATGTTAATATATCCAGCTTTTTAAAACAGCGACCACTAACATGTTATTTCTTTTAAATAATGTTTGAAGCTTCACAAGCATATAGAAGGCAGATTTAAACAAGAAGGAATTTCACTACACACCTGAAAAGTGGCTCAGGAGAGGACAGGTTATTAGTAAGGGAAATCCATAGTTAGGAGAGTCTATGCAACCAAAAACATATTTTCTCCTATGATGCTTAAGTAGAATGACTTGGGACCGGTACTGGAATTATAAGGCAGTATTTTGTTCCACAACAGGAGAATTTTCTAATGCTTTCTTTAGAAGAAGAAGAAATCGGCACCAGTACATGTGTGATCATGGCTCTAAAAATATAGAAAAATTGTTGATGCAAACTTATGCAACCTCTGATCTGCCAGGCTGAATTCAAGCTTTTGGCTATGTATGAAAATTGTCAGGTGCTTCATTGTTTCTGCCATCCCAAGCAAAGGAAAAATTAGGAAATACTGTATACCATGGTTTCTCAGCTACATTTAACTGGGTGGCTCTCAAATTATGCAGACCTGGGACTATTAAATATGGAATTTCTGTTTGGCAGATGATAGCTTTAGACAGATTTATCAAGTTTTGAAAACAAAATTTTAGGTTGCAAATCAGTACACACTTACACAGAAGTAAGACCCTTTTGAACACAGCAGGTCCTACTTCTGAATAAATGTGCTATGGATTATACTGTAAATCATCATGCTGATTTAGGAAAGAAATAGGCTGAAACATATCTGTTGCTCAAAGCTGTTTTCTGGTGTGTGCATTAAGGTGATCTTAACATCTCTGTAGGTATCTCATAAATTTATAAATATTCATGAAACATATTTAATTTGTTAAGGTTACACAGTATAGCTAGATATGGATACTCTGAGAGTATATTATTTCTCTGTGGAAATTCCATTTGACACACTTCACACTGAAAAAAAAACTTAAATGAAATGGTCAAGAGGGATAGTGAGAGGGTTGCAATTATTACCAGTGACAGCACAGTAGGTACCTGAGATGTCCATGAGATTTGTGCACCCATAGTATACATGATACTAAAACCTCAACAAGTAAAGATGAAAATGTCTTTGTTGTTGTTGTGTGCCTTCAAGTCATTTCTTGACTTGGACACTCTAATCCTTGGCAGGATTTGACAGTATGCGACTTGCCCAAGATCACCCAATGGGTTTCTGTGACTGAGCAGGTATTTGAACCCTGATCTTCAGAGTCCTGGTTCAACATTCATACCACTACACCATGCTGACTCTTCAGAAGTGTCTTATCCCACTATTAAAATATTATGATGTGATTTAAGAAGCTGACTTATACAAATACAACCATTTGTTCCATCTAGTTCCATCTTATACAAATGCAACCATTTGTTCCATCTAGTTCCATCCATCAGCCCATGCTAACTGGTAGCTGCTCTGCTAGATTCCGGGTAGTAGTCTTTCTCAGAGACTTCTTGTAGACAAAGCATGTGTTTCATCCATGAGCTGTGGCCCTTTCCCAAGAGCGTAAGTACAGAAAGAGATAGGCTGGCTGGCAGAAATATGCCAAAATCTCTGGTAAGAACTGAATAGCAAGTATATATTCATTTCACAATAAATTGATCATCTGGAGAAGTACAGAAGATTAGGAATTTTCATAAGGTGAGATAAAAAGTGAACAAAACACATAAAATGGTCCTTAAAGTGAAAGTAATTAATTACATGTCCATAACTAGAAAGAACCAGTGTGATATAGCGGTTTAACTGTTGGACCAGGGATCAAATACACGAGTCAAATAAAATGGTTTTCCCTAGTTTTTACAGGGAACTATCCAAATGACATGCAGGACAATTAGGGCCAGATCCACAACTTTTTATCACCTCTGGGTTTCAATCTAGAGGAGGGTGGTGCAGATTTATCTCAATTTTGGGCAGAAAATCCAGATATTCATGTGTGTGTAAACAAGATTGGGGTGTGCAAACAAGCCTTGGGTTTCTGCAGATCAGGGTAATCTGAAGGAACGTTGTATTTTCCTGCCCGTGTAGACATGCCCTAGAAGTCTGAGAGAGCAGTGTTCAAATCTTTGGTCAACCACAGAAACCCACTAGGTGACCTTAGGTGAATCACATTCTCTTTGCCCTAGAAGAGAACATTGGCAAATCCCCTCTGAATAAATCTTTCCAAGGAAACTCCATGATAGGTTTACCTTAGGATCACCATAAGTTGGAAATGACTTGAAGGCACACAGCAACAACCTAGAGGGCTTTCTTAAAACATTCCATAATAAAATGAGCTGTCAGAAAAAATAATAATGTTAATGTTATTAGTATAAGTTTTATTTAGTACCTCCCTCCTTCCAGGAGGATAGGATAGGCACATACTATACTGCATTCAAATACAGTAAACTCACAAAGTTGATGTATTCAAAATTGATGAGAGTAGAAGAAGATTCATAGCTTGCTTCCAGCATAAATGCCAATCATGGCCTATCATGTGTTCCACCAGGATGTGACGAAGCCTACTTGAGTATGGTGCATGTAGAGTGCCTTAATGTGAAGGAGCTACTTGGATCAACAAGAAACACATCTTAATCTGACCATGTTCAGGACAACTTCATATGGTGGTTGGGCATGCTTCTGTAAGGAGCATAACTGTAGCATGTGAACCTGATCAATAAATACCTAAAGAGCTATAGAAGAATCTTGCAGCTGTAGGAGATAAAGGAGGACCTGATCTGGGACTGGGGAAAGGATGGCCCATGAACCATAAGCAACTTTTGAATCCTATGTTTGTGGTCCTGAAACACACACCTTCAGTTCTCTGAGTCTTCTTCATTTTCATTTTTGAGGCATGATTGTTGCACAATTTGCACGCAAAAATCATGTCAAATCAGGTGAAAGTGCCCTTCCATGCAGATTAATACCCCCATCCTCCAAAATACCTCTTTTTCCAGGCATATATCAGCCAGAATTATGACCAGAAGTGACTGGAAAGTATCCAAACATCAGACCAGAACATCCATAAGCATGTGAAAATACCCTCCCACCCACCACAGAACCCCCACTTCCTCCTCCTCAAGGTATCAGCCAAAATGATGAGCACAAGTGAAGTTGTATCACTTCCACTTCCCATTTGAGCTGATATACAGCCAAGAAAAAAAGGTATTTTGTGGTTGCAAAAACAATAGGCTAAGGACAAACACATGCTGTGGCCCTGAGGGTCCCATATGGACTGTGGCAAGGAGTGGAAAATAGCCACTCCTTTTTGGGCCACCTTAGGCAGCCCCAAGGTGGCTTCTGGGCACTCCGGAGGTGTGCGTTATCTAAACACCAAGCCCCTGGAGCAGTTGGAAGCCATTCTATCTGCCCATATGTTTCAGGCCTTGGTCTACTTCCTCAATCTATGAAAGCACCCTACAACTTCTCTCAAATAGTTAATCTCAAAGATGCTACAAGATCCCTTTGATACCAGCTCTCTTACTAGTAGGAGTTTCCTCCCAATGTTTAGTCAGAATCTTTTTTCTTGCAGTTGGAATCCATTGGAGCAGCAAAAAGCAAGATGATTATAGCAAAATCTTTACAGAATGGTCTCTCAAAAAGGGACAGAGGACTTTTTCACATGGTGAAAATTGGAAGGTTAAACTAACCTCAATCCGGGGCTATTCATGTGGTTTCACGTTATTTTGCAAGAAAATATCAAATGACATAGAAGCCAATCCAAAGGCAATCCAAACACAACCACGAGTCATCCCAAGAATAGGTAAATTCAGAAAAACATTGAATTTATAAATCCTGTTCCACTCCAAATTCACAGCCAAGCTGCATGTGCCTGAGTAGGAAATGCATTTCTAGATCGGCCACAGGATTGCCTTAGTTAGAAACACACTACAATTCCCATGATCCTTTGTTCTGATTTTCCCTCCTGTGCTCCCTGGCTACTCCCCCTGTTTCAAGGGAAAGAGCACGGGGGGGGGGGGGAGTGAAGGCAAACCGCCTCTGAAGAAATCTTGCCCACAAAACCCCATGATAGGGTCTGGCATATGTCTGTGAAGGCACACAGCAATAACATAAAAACTCAGTTTAATGCTCTGACAAGAAATGTTAGAAACAGACTACAATTCCTAAGATCCTTCATTGTGATTCTCCCTCCTGTGATTTTCCTTCCTATTCCCTGGCTGCCCAGAGGAAAATAGCTCTTTTTGGAGGAATTAGAGAAGGGGGAAGGTAAAGATGAGGCTGCGCATGTCTCCTGCATCCTCAATTCTGTCCATCTCTAACTTGGGGGAGGGGGGTCCTTGAGACCAGAACTGCAAAATCTTCCAGTCACGATCCTGTCCTCCCTGCACAGGTGCAAACATGTTAATTTGCAATAAAAAGCTGATCGGTATGTACCTTTGATAAATTCATTCACATGGGCACTGCTTTCTCCTTTGGATGGATGCTATTTTCGTCTTTGTGTGTGATGAATTAGTACATAATTGTGTGCATTTCTGAATTGGCCTCACTTTTTTTCTTTTGGGATGATGATACATTCCTCTCTTGTGAAAAAGTCCAGAGAGTTCCTTCAGTACTTTTGGATAGATGTCTTCTAGCCTTGGAGATGTGAATTCATTTAAGATAGATAAATGGTCCTGTGGCACCGATCTTGATCTGCAGTTCCATCTCTACATTGTTTATTGTATTTTCACCAGGATTTCTTTTCTTGGAAGAAGACAAAATTAAATACTGAGCAAATATCTGTGTCACCCATCAGCATTTTATCTTCTTCTTCACATAGTGTGCCTACTGATTCTCTCTTCTTTCTCTTCCACATTGGGCTTAGCTGGCCCCCTTATGTCTCTCTTTGCACAGGGAGGTAAAGATCCTTTCATTTAAGCAGACATTTGACAAACCAGGTTATACAGAATGAATGTGGAATGTGTGGACTGTATTTTTATCCCTGTTCTGTCTGTAAAGGCTTTAATACTGTTTTAATTTGTAGCATCTTAATAGGATATCTCATTTAATACAATAGCTTATTTAATTGATTATTAAACTTTTTATCATCAGATGTTTAGTTGCACCTTGTTTTAATGTGTTGTATTGTGTATCACCTCTCCATTGACACCCCATTGTTGTGAGAGAGAGGCTTGCATACCCTAATGAAGTTGTGAGCTATGCTGGCGGTGGTATAATAGCCACCGGTAGGGCCTCCCATGCCAGACAGATCACAATCGAAGGGTCTGACCAAGAGCGCCAAAGGGCAGGATGGGCTCTCTAGCCTTATGGCAACCATCCTAGGAGAAGGCAAACTCTAATCCCAAACATGGGCAGATGGTGCTCATCTAACTCTGTAAAGTCAACCATCTAAGAGAAGGAAACTCTAACCAAATCTATGACCCGAGGACCTCGTTGCCACCGTCCATGCTTGTCAAGGCCTCAGCAGATGAACCTCTGGTTTAAAGGGTGAGGCCAGTTCTGTGCATGCTGCGCTCCACCAGAAAAATCCATTGCACAGGCTTGAAGGATACATCCAACTTCTGAAAA
Source organism: Sceloporus undulatus (assembly GCF_019175285.1). Lineage (NCBI taxonomy): Eukaryota > Metazoa > Chordata > Lepidosauria > Squamata > Phrynosomatidae > Sceloporus > Sceloporus undulatus. Next base: position 230,771,386 of record NC_056522.1, read on the forward strand.
AGCCCTGTAGCGATAGGCGAGGGATGAAACGGCAGGTGTAAAGATGCACTGGAAGCCGCAGACCCAACCCTGCTTGCAGGCGGTTCAGGACTTTGGTCGAACAAAGACAAAGAAACAAAGGCATATACCGGCCTCCAAAGGTGCAAATAGGCTGACACTTGAATGCTGGAACATCAGAACCATGCATGATTCTGCAGATAGTGGACATCCTGAGCGCCGTTCTGCTCTAATAGCCCATGAACTGTCACGACTTAACATTGACATTGCTGCTCTTAGTGAAGTTTGTCTCCACGAGGAAGGCAACCTTAAAGAACACGGTGCTGGCTACACACTCTATTGGTCTGGCAAACCCAAAACTGAAAAACATATTTCAGGTGTAAGCTTTAAGATCAAAAACTCCATTGCCTCCAAACTCGAAACCTTGCCAACAGGACATTCTGATCGCATTATCTCCTTATGCCTCCCACATGTTGTTCTCTTCATTATATGTGCCCCAACTATGCAAGCCAACCCTGTGGAGAAAGACAAATTCTACTCAGACCTACGCCACCTTATACAAAAAGTCCCTGCAGAAGACAAAATCATCATCCTTGGTGACTTCAATGCCAGAGTAGGAAAGAACTTTGAAGCCTGGAAAGGTGTTTTAGGCAAGCATGGTGTTGGAAACTGTAATGATAACAGATGCCTCCTGCTAGAGTTTTGTGCAGAACAGCAGCTGACTATTACAAACACTATCTTTCAGCAGAAAGATAGCTTAAAGACAACCTGGATGCATCCCCAGTCCAAACACTGGCACCTCATTGACTATATCCTAATGCGCCTCATTGACTATATCCTAATGCGCCAGAAAAATATTCGTGATGTCCGTCATACCCCGGTGATACCCAGTGCAGAATGTCAAACAGATCATTGCCTCATAAGATGTAAACTAAATCTTCATTTTAAGTTTAAACCTAAGAGGGGTGGCATCCTAAAGAGGAGACTCCAAGTCAACAATCTTCAACAAGCTGCCATGAGAGACAACTTCCAGGCAAATTTGCAAACAAAACTTGAAGACCATCCTGTAGACTCTTCTCCTACAGCACTTTGGCAACATATCAAAAACAGCATCCTGCAATCTGCAGAAGAATCCTTAGGATTCTCCCTCAAGAAAAATCAAGACTGGTTTGATGAAAACAACCAAGAGATGCAGGAGCTGTTGGCAAAGAAGAGAACTGCTCACCAGGCACACCTCACCCAGCAATCTTGCCATGTAAGAAAAGCAGCCTTCCGTCTCGCATGTAGTCAACTCCAACAAAAACTCCGAGACATTCAGAACAAGTAGTGGATCGGTTTAGGAGAAAAGACACAACATTGTCTTTTAGTTCCAGAGGATTTTACGAAGCTCTTAAAGCAGTGTTTGGACCTACATATCAGGTCCAAAGCTCCCTATACAGTACAGATGGTCAAACACTAATCACAGATAAAGCTTCCATTTTGAACCGATGAGCTGAACACTTTCAAAGTCTCTTCTGTGCCAACCGAGTAGTCCAAGGCTCAGCTATTCAACATATGACACAACAAACGATGAAAAATGAATTGGACATAGCTCCCACTTTGGAAGAGACCCTTAAGGCCATACAGCAAATGAAGAACAGCAAGGCTGCCGGGATTGATGGAAATTCCACCCGAAGCTTGGAAACACGGAGGTCATGTACTCCATGCTAAACTCCATGAGCTCCTTGTGAGCTGCTTGGAAAAAGGCGAACTGCCATCAGATCTCCAAGATCATCCTGTTGTGGGCAGGGCTGGCATTGCAGGCTCCATCTTGCAAGGAAACAGACTCCTCCCCTAATAGTCTTCCCCACATGCACAACAAACTTACTCAGGCATGTATGGTATAACGGTACCTTTAATAGGAAAATAGCTTTGTGTCCAGAAGATAATAACTCAAAACATAAAGTCCTGTCTTCAAGTCAGTCTTCCCAACGTCCCACCAAGGCAGGGCTCGCTTCCCAGAGCTTCCCTTTTTGACCCCACCAATCATCCTCTAAGTCCTGAAGATCTCTGGTTGTCTCCTCCCCAGGACCAGCAAAAGTCCAGGCTCCCTCCTCTCAAGGCTTCCTCTGCCTCCCCTCTTCTTGGGGCCTCTGCTTTTGGCATTGGGCCCTTCTTGGAAGAGGCACCAGGACTCCATCCCTCCTTGGACTCCTTAAACACTGTTCTTTCCCTTGGCCAACCAGCTCTTCCACATCCTTCCTCCCCACACACCTCAGCCCTTCTCCTTTTATATTTCTTCCAGCTCCTCCTCCTCCTTCCTCCCCTGGCTCCACCTCTGGGTTAACTTCCTCCTTCCCCTCAACCTCCACCACCTGGCTGCCCTTAGCCCCCTCAGCTCTCTCCACCTGGGTGAGTACCTCACTACACCTGTATAAGAAAAAAGGAGCAAAATCTGATTGCTCAAACTATCAAGGTAAAATATTGCTCTCCTTGCTGGAAAAATCCTTGCAAGGATACTCTTGAACAGATTAGTTCCTGCCATTGCAGAAGAACTTCTTCATGAAAGCCAATGCGGCTTTAGAGCTAATAGGAGCACTACAGATATGGTATTTGCCCTTAGACAACTGCAAGAGAAATGTAGAGAGCAGAACAAAGGTCTCTATGTAACATTTGTCAACCTCACCAAAGCCTTTGACACTGTGAGTAGAAAAGGTCTGTGGCAGAACCTGGAACGACTAGGATGCCCCCCGCAAATTCCTCAGAATGATTATCCTTCTACATGAAGGCCAGCAAGGTCAAGTCAGATTTGGCGACGCTCTCTCGGAGCCCTTTCTAATAACTAATGATGTGAAACAAGGTTGTGTTCTCACTCCAACCCTATTTACAGTTTTCTTCAGCATGATGCTCCAAAGGGCTACGGGAGATCTCGAAGAAGAAGACGGCATTTATATACGCTACCGTACTGATGGTAGCCTGTTTAACTTAAGCTGTCTGAGGGCTCACACTAAGATTCTAAACTATCTAGTCCATGAGCTGCTTTTTGTTGATGATGCTGCCCTCGTTGCCCATACGGAAGCAGCTCTGCAGTGCCTAACATCTTCTTTTGCTACAGCTGCAGAGCTCTTTGGGCTGGAAGTCAGTCTGAAGAAAACGAAAGTTCTCCTGCCTTCTCATTTCTGTCCACCTCTAACTTGGGGGGGTGGGGGTCTTTGGGACCAGAACTGCAAAATCTTCCAGACGCGATCCTGTCCTCCCTGCACAGGTGCAAACATGTTAATTTGCAATAAAAAGCTGATCAGTATGTACATTTGAAAAATTCATTCGCATGGCCACTGCTTTCTAATAATAATAATAATAATAATAATAAAATTTTATTTGTATCCCGCCCCTCTGAGAACAATCAGGGCGGCTAACAAAGTTAAAAATACAGCACATATAAAATCCCTGGTGCCCTCCCCTTCTTAAAAAGTATTAAATCCAAGGCAGAATTTAAAAACAAACAAACAAACAAACAAAACATACAAGTTAAAAACTGACCAGAAGGTCAACAACATCACTCAGCAAACAATCAATGGGAGCGGCAGTATCTTATTCCCAGACATTTTTCTGAGGCCGGGTTCTCTATTCTAGAGAGAACCTGCCAGAAGAGATTCGTCTTAACAGCCTTTTTAAAGCTGTCTAAGGATGTAAGTAGATGGATCTCATTCGGCAGGCCGTTCCACAGTCTGAGGGAGACAATGGAAAATGCCCTCTGGGAAGTAGCTTAGAGCCTAGATTTTTGTGGCTGAAGTAGGCCTCTCCCAGAGGAGCAGAGTGCGCAGGGAGGATTATAGGGGAGAAGGAGGTCCCGGAGATAGTTTGGACCCAATCCATTTAGGGCTTTAAAGGTGATAAGCAACACCTTGTATTGGGTCCGGAAGCTAATGGGCAGCCAGTGGAGGGACTTTAGAACCGGGGTAATATGGTCCTTCCTGGATGTTCCAGAAATTACTCTGGCTGCCATATTCTGTACTAGTTGCAGTTTCCAGACCAAGAATGAGGGTAGCCCCATGTAGAGCACATTACAGAAGTCTAGACGTGAGGTTACCAGCATGTGCACAACAGTCTCAAGATCTCTTACTTCCAGAAAAGGGCACAGCTGGCATATCAGCCGAAGCTGATAACAGGCGCTCCTGACTGTCGCATTTACCTGGTTCAACATCAGGAGCGACGAGTCAAGGAGCACCCCTACACTGTGAACGCAGTCCTTGACAGAGAGTGTGACCCCGTCCAGGACTTGAGGTTGCAACCCAATTCTTGGTTTCGGGGCCGCTACCGTGAGCACTTCCATTTTGTCTGGATTCAGCCTCAGTCTGTTTTTCCTCATCCAGCCCATTACTGCCCAAAGATATTCATTGAGAGAGGAGACGCCATCAGAATTTGAGGCCGACGAACGAGACATGGAGAAATAGATTTGGGTGTCATCAGTGTACTGATAACACCCAGCTCCATAACTCCGAATAATCTCACCCAGCGGCTTCATATAGATGTTAAATAACATCGGGGACAGAATAGCACCCTGTGGAACACCACAGGTGAGCTCCCTCCTACTGGAGCAACTGTCCCTGAGCATCACCCTCTGGGATCTGCCCGAGGGAAAGGAAAGGAACCACTGCAATGCAGTGCCTCCAATTCCCAGCCCCCTCAGGCGATCCAATAGGATGCCATGATCTATCGTATCAAAAGCCACTGAGAGGTCTAAAAGCACCAACAGGGTCACACTGCCCCTGTCGATGCTCAGACGCAGGTCAAGGCAACCATGGCAGTCTCAACCCCAAAGCCTGTCCTGAAGCCAGTTTGAAATGGGTCTAGATAATCGGTTTCATCCAAGACAGCTTGGAGTTGAAGAGCAACCACCCTCTCAATTACCTTGCTCAAGAATGGTAGCAAAGAGATTGGCCTATAGTTGTTCATATCCAGGGGGTCCAGGGAAGTTTTTTCAGAAGCGGCCTAACAGCTGCTTCCTTTAAGCAAGATGGAATATAACCTTCTCCTTTGGATGGATGCTATTTTTGTCTTTATGTGTGATGAATTAGTACATAATTGTGTGCATTTCCAAATTGGCCTCACTCTCTAGTCCGTGAGCTGCTTTTTGCTGATGATGCTGCCCTCGTTGCCCATATGGAAGCAGCTCTGCAGCGCCTCACATCTTGCTTTGCTACAGCTGCAGAGCTCTTTGGGCTGGAAGTCAGTCTGAAGAAAACGGAAGTTCTCTACCAGCCGGCACCACAGGAAGAACACTACCATCCTCATGTCACTGTAGGCAAATCTATGCTTAAGTCTGTTCAGCATTTCACCTACCTGGGAAGCATCATCTCCTCAGACGCCAAGATTGATAAAGAGATCTATCACAGATTAGCAAAGGCATATAGTGCATTCAGAAGGCTTCATAAAAGAATCTGGAGTAACAAACACTTGAGGCGAAGCACCAAAATCAGTGTGTACAGAGCCATTGTACTGTCTATTCTCCTTTATGGGTTTGAAACATGGGTCACCTATCACCAACACCTAAGACTCCTTGAACGCTTTCATCAGCGCTGTTTACGCACAATTCTAAATATACACTGGACTGACTATGTGACAAATGTTGCTGTCCTTGAGCAAGCACGGATCACCAGCATTGAAGCCATGCTATTCAGGACGCAGCTGCGCTGGGCAGGACATGTTTCTAGGATGAAGGACCATCCCCTCCCAAAACTGGTATTCTATGGTGAACTCTCCACGGGTCAGTGTAAGAGGGGCGCTCCAAAGAAGAGAAACAAGGAGTCCCTGAAACAACATCTCAGTCTCGGCCAAATTGATCACCAACTATCTACAATGCTGCAGCCTTTTTCGAAAACTCACGCCAAACAAGTCTCAAAGAAAAACGACAGTGCAGAAAGAACCACAACCCAGAAACATCACCCAAGGAGACTTTCTGCTGTGCTTTCTGCAACCAGACTTGTTTATCTCGGATTGGCCTTTTTAGCCATCATCATGCTTGCAGTAAGCATGAGATGAGTCCTTCCTGAATCTTTGTTCGTGAAGAAAAGCCAAAGAGAGATTGTATATCACAAGAAAAGCTAGATACAATAAATAAATAAATAAATAAATAAATAAATAAATAAAATCTTGTTTCAAAGCTAAAAAACCCTTTTTAAAAAAAATAATTCAAATCACTTATAACCTAAGCTTATTCTGAGCTTCAGCCATCCTGATCTTCTCCCTACAAATGCAATGTGTTGGATTTTTTTGTCAGGTTTGTTTTTGGTTTTAGTTTGTTGCAGGTGGTTGTATCTTCTGGGTTTTATACTTGAATTGTAAATTAACCCAAGTAGTCACTTAGTAGAGTGGCAAAGTAGAAATAAGATAATAAATAAACTGAAAATATCCCTCCTCATGTAGGAGGAGTATTTTGCTCACAAGAGTACAATTTTATATCTTGGCAGAAGGGTGAGATAAATTTTGCTGCATCAGTTCAGCGTTGAACTAGATAACCCTTGGATTCCTTTTCTAGCTCTTCAGTTATATTAGTCTATTATCTTCATCTAATCAGGTGCAAAATAGACCAGCATAAAAAACTGGCATCTTGGGGGTGTAGTGTACAGATGACGCATGCCTCCAAGACACTTGGAAGCCAGCTTCAAGCCATTTTAAAGCCAGCTTCCAGCCATGGCGGGGAGGAAAACCCAGCTTTTTGCAGTGCAAAAGTGTCTGCCGCTTCTTTTTTGGCTGGCAAAAAGGTGGCCACAGCATGCAGTTGCCACAGCCCCAGTCTGCCTTCGGAAGGGGTGGTTTGTTTCCCCCCTTATTCAACAGAAATTTTGCAAGAGCTTGCACAAATACAATGGCCTGTTACAGACAGGCCAAAATAAAGCTGCTTCGAGTCACTTTGGAGGTATGGTATTTCAATGATACATAACTCCTACAAGTCCAAAAGCCACACTAAAGCTGCACTCCAGTCCTTAGAACTGAAGCGTGGCTTTGGTGAGGCTTTTGGACTCTTAGAACGCATGCATCATTGAAATACCATACCTCCAAAGTGACTCGAAGCAGATTTATTTTGGCCTGTCTGTAACAGGCCATTGTTATCTAAAATGCTAGGGTCCCATGAGGGCACTTACAATTTGTATTTAATAGGGGAATTTTATTAGCTCAAATGATAGCAGCCAAGAGAGCTCAGGCAACTAAAGCAGGCATCAAGCTCGGTATACCTGTTCTAAGAAACAGAACGCCAGAGTGCTAGTTGGAATAGTTATATTTATGAATAAAAGGGGAATCACCACTCATACAAAGACATTCTCTCATGCACATATTCAAGAACTAATGATACAAAAGGTGGTAGCAGATAGCAACTGAAGGGGTTGCAGAGGGCAATTTTGTACTAATTGCAGATGCATAACTCTGATCGGAGGACACTGTGATATGGAAATGGCTCAGCAAGCTGCCTTAGGACCATGGCATAACCTGCTATGCTTTAGGAGGCAAGTGTGGTATAGATATAACATCTATCTGACCTCAAATGAGACTGAATTGAGGGTGCCTAAACAGACATATTTATAGTGCAAAACCTGTCCCATGACAGAATTTGAGATTAAGGGGTATCTTCCAGGAGGAAAGAATGGAAATGGAAATTGTGAATGGCTGGTCAATCAGTGCAAATGTCCTTGGACAAAGGAATATCACTCCCAGAGGGAAGTGTTCTTGAATTTCAGTTCACTTGCAAACCCTAAGTCCATCATCCACCATCACTCCTGTCAGTGAAGGGATTGTGCAGATTCTGATCTTGATCAACCCATCCTGGCTATTGAGCTCCCTCATGTTGAGCCTCCTGGATCTCCTTGTATGGCAAGGCTAGTTTCCTGCACTGGAGCACCCTCATAGCTACATGTTCTCAATATCAATTTTTACTATCAATTTGATATCACAGAGAGGGAGGGCTGCAGAAGACCAGACCTTGGAATAGCAACATGTCACAAGATATAAGAACTAAGACAAAATCCTCACCAATGGCACTACCTTTTCATGGTGGTGGGACTGCATGCTCCTGAGAAATAAGAGGCTGTGCTATTGGCAGCAATACTGATGGTAGAATCTCCCATATCAGATAAGGTTTTGCTGAGGAGGCAAACTTAATGTTCTAAACAGCTACTAGGTAGAAACAGTGGTAGTGGGGGTGACATTGGTGGAGGATTTCTTAGAGACAACAGATAAGATTTATTAGTATTGCACAGAAGAAAGTACTGGCAAACCTCTTTTGATTGTTTTTTCCCTAGAAAATTCTATGATGAAACTGTCCAAAATGAAACAAGGGATTGTGCCAGAAGATGAAGCTCCCAGGTCAGATGGCACTCAATGAGATTACTGGAGTAGAGCAGAGAAAAATGACAAGTAGCACTGTGGCTGATGACACAACTGGACTCAATGTGAAAGAGTGTTCAGCTGTTGATGCACTCAGAAGTGAACAGAAAGCCTGAAGCTCCACAACTCATATTATAGGAACATGGAATGTGAGAAGCATGAATCATGGGAAGCTAAAGATAGTAAAACAAGAAATAGAATACTTGGGATAAGCAAGCTGCAGTGGACAGGGATGGGACATTTTGAACCAGATAATTACACAGTATTTTATTTGGGAAATAAAAATCTAACAGGAAATGGGGTGACATTAATAGGAGAGATATAGCAAAAGGTGTCAAAGGAAATAAAGAAAAGTCAATGTCAGGGAAAACCCATAGAGATAACATAACCCAAATTTATGCTCCAACTACAGAGGCAGAAAAGTTTGTGCAAAAACAAGAGCAGACTGGGGCATAGAGCATGAACTGCTGATATCAAAAAATTAGAGTAGAGATTAAAAAAGAGCATTAAACCAACCATTTTACAAGTTCTACAGTTTCATCTATGTAAGAGTTCTATAGATACCATGGTCAGCTAAAAAGAAAAATGAGTCCTAGAACAAATCACACCTTCATTCCTGATAAAATGAATCAACTGCCAAACATGGTTTCCTAGGAGATTGTTGCACAGCGAAGTCCCGTCAGGATAGATGCGGGATCTGACACTAAGATAGATTCTATCACACTGCCCTGTGACTGGGCAGTAGGCAGCCTGTATGCAACCCAGGAAAATCCCATTTTTGAAAAGCTGTGGGAGAAGCTTGGAGAAACATGGGTTGCATATGGCTGCCTATTGCCCAGCCACGGAGCAGTATGATAGGATCCATCTTAGTGTCAGATCCCGCATCTATCCTGACGGGACTTCGCTGTGCAACAATCTCCTAGGAAACCATGTTTGGCAGTTGATTCATTTTATTTATGTAATTATAATGTAATTTGTAAGGGAAATGGCCTTCTTTTTAATAGTTTTATTTATAACACAACTTTTAAATTAGGCTTTGTCTAGTCCTGTTACTAACTTTCCACAACAGAAATAAATATGATACAAATATTTAGAAGATGGCAGATGCCAAGCAAAAGTTTGGAGTGGATCGTTTGTAAAGAATGCTTGAATGGCCTTTCCATGGTGTGCTCCAGTAATACCATAATAGAGACTGATGCCTGAATCTCTATTAAACTACTCCACGGTTGTTGCATTCATCTACTGCTCTGCAGAGGTAGTCATGACAAATCAGCAAAGCTATCCTTGAAAGACACCATAACTGAAATCAAAGACTAGAAGCTACCTTGTCCAACTCATTTGACACTTAGGCTCTTAGGAAATACTGTGCGAAGGTTCCATGAGAACTGCCAACATTGAAAGACAGGATCATGCTTGTAGAGAATGACATTTAGAGAAGGGAGAAATGATCCAATTATAATAAAACTGTACTCTGTGATGATTCCTATTAATTTTATTTTGTCTCTTGCAAATATAAAAGATCAGTCTGGTGATAATCACAGCTCCATGCCGTTCCTTTGTGTATTCAGTATTCAGAATGGGTATGCCCAATATTGGATAAGTAACAGTATTACTGTTTTTGATATTCTGCCCAGATAGTTTTTTTTTAAAATAAATAAATACTGGAAATGGAAGTATTTGCATCTACAAAGCTGTAAACAGGAAATCACACCAAGCATATGCTCCCAGCTTCTTTATTCTTATTTAATTTCATCAACTTTTTAAAAAGATCAATAAATAATGAGAAACATCACTTTGCATATGAATACATAAAGCCTTTCCTATGCCTCCTGGAACTTATCTGTGTTACACAGCTGTAACTGGTATAAGCAACAGCAGCATCTACCATGCAAATGATCATTGTAGCAAGGCAAGAAAAGTAAAAATCAGAATTGTGTTTTCTTTCTTTGTTTGTTTTAAAGAAAAAGTTGTCGCTAAGGAAGTATGGACATAGTGATCAAGGCAGTACCCCAAGGACTGAAACGTTCATCGGTTGCACTGGAGAACTGAAACAGCAATCATGTATGTCTACTCACAAATAAGACCCCTTGAGTCTAATGGATCATATGCCCAAGTAAACACATACAGCATTGCAACCTTAGTTTCTTTTCCAGGAGATAGTACTGGAGATGCTAAGTTTCCTTTTCATGTATGTACAAACTGACAAGCAAGAAAAAGTATAAGCAGACATGTAATTCTTCAGCAGGCAATAAATCCACTAACTCTGCACCATGTTCCAAGGAATAGCTTATCCAAGTTAAGCCAACACGCCAAGTTCAGTTACCTCCAGTTACCTCCAATTATAAACTCCCAGATTTCTAGCTCAAATTACACTGGCACTTATGTTTCAAACCTTTCCTCCTTTGTCTCCTCTCCCAAGTGGTGTGTGTACACATATGCATACACATCTATACTATTATTTAAATTGTTTGTCTATCATGCTATACAAATCCGCATGCCTGATTACCAAACATAGTGTGTTATCTAATGGGTCCAAGAACAAAGACTACAGTAATATTATGGTCTTCAAGCATCACTTACTTTGGGTACTTCCCAAACAAAAGCAGGTAGAATTTCTTTAGATTCTACTCTAGAAAAACTTTGACTAAACTTGATACTTAGAACATACCCCACAACTTTAAAACCAACTATTCAACTTCATCTGTGGGAAGGAGGAATGCTGGCTTGGTTCCATTTTTCAATGGAACTACAGAATGAGTATCCCTTGTCTGGATTTCTAAATTTCAAAATACTCCAAAATCCAAAATTGTCGACATGGTTGGTTGAGATACTGACACCTTTGTTTTCTAATTTTTCAGTGTATACAAACTTTGTTTCATGCACAAAAGTATAAAAAAAATTATGAATAAAATTATCTTCAGAGTATATTTATAAGGTGTACATAAAAACATGAATGAATTTCATATTTACAGTTGGGTCTCATCACCAAGATATGTCATTATGTATATGAAAATATTCCAAAATCAAAATAAAATAAAATAAATATCTAAAATCCCAAATACTTCTGGTCCTTAGCATTTTGCATAACTTGGTAACCCTTATGTGAATTCATTCATTAAATGGGTCTAATCCAGTTAGGGACTAGGGGTTTGGAGAGTATGCTCAAATTGTGTTATCCTCAACAAAATCCAGTGTGTGGACACATTTAAATACTTCACTGAAAGAAAATTTCTCAGTTATAAGATTTTTAGCACTTTGGGACTTTACTAAAATTTATAACCATTTTTTTCTCAAACCTTTTTTTCCAAAGCCATTTTCTATGAAACCAATGATTTGGCACAAAATACCCTTCAAAGGTTTTTCACCAAAATGTGCTGAAATGGAAACAATTGTAATCACAGGTATGCACACACAGACACACACACATATCATAATCTCACCTGGAAGGGAAAAAAAGTGACGGCTGGCTTCCTGTTAAGTATTTACATCACCATAAACCAACATATGAGCGGATAAAGCTGAAATGTGTAAATGCTCAATGTCCATAATCTCAGAAAGGAGCAGATACCTAGGTACATCAAGGCAGCAACATATCCATTGTACAATGGGATCTGTTGTGCAATGTGCGTCACAGTGCTATGGATCCCAATCTGTAATGAAAATCATAGCACTATGGGTCCCATTGTGCAATGGGCATCATTGTGCTAGAAGAGCTATTGTGAAATGGACATTTTAACATTATGGGACCTATTGTGCAATGGACATCCTAGTGCTATGGATCTTATTGTGCAATCAGCATCATAGTGCTATAAATCCTGTTGCACAACAAGACACTGTTGCATCATCACAAATCAGTCGAGGATATAGCTACATCATTGTAAATTGTGCAGAATATCTCCCAATAGTTTTCACTCTTGCATGAAATAATGAAATAAGGGGGGATACAGATGGGCAGAAAGGGGAGACCAGATGCCGCCCCTTTCTGCCCCAGATGGAGACCACACCAACCAAATGGTACAGCCTCAGCGAGGCTTAAAAAGAACCCGCTCCCGGCAGGTTCTTTTTCTGCTGTGTGTGGGGTGCTGTTGGTGCACTCACATACAATGATGATGTCCGCGAGGCACGGCGCTGTTTGGACATTGTGCCACATGAACTTCATTGTTGCGCACCCCGTATGGATGGGCACATGTAATCATGGCACCTGCACGGCGATTGTAAAACTGGGCACATGCAGATGCTCAGCCCTACAAAACCCTAAAATTGGCCCCAGACTGGCGCAAATTGCTGGTCTATACCTATGTGAAAATTTACTTCCCTAGCTGGGGCTAGCAATTGATTTTAGGTTTCTGAGTCCAAAGTCCATCAGAAAAGCACACCAGTCCATATTCTAGTAACAGATTCTTTCATTTGTTTTCGTTTCTCTTTTCCTTTTCCTTTTTGGCTTGGCACAACCTTCGTCATTATTTATATTTTAGTAGTCTCCCTTTTCACAGAAAGATTTGCAGGTGAGTCATAAGAAATTCCTATGTAAAAGTCAGAGTTCAGTCTGAAGTGTATTCTGGAGGTGAACATTGATATCATTTTATTATATGTGTCCTACCTATCTTCTAAGCCTTAGAAAAAGATCAATGGCAAGGAGTTCCCATCAGTCTCAGTTCCAGGAAAGAAGACTGCACTATCTAAGGTGGTAACACAACTTCAAAGGATACATTCATATGAGGCTTCAATTGCCTTTGAGCCTCTTGAACAGTGATATCAACTCTTGAGTGCTGTTCATATAGGAGAAAAAAGCAGAGGAATCATTAGACAACTCTGGACAAATAGGTTATACATTCACATAGGAAACCTTTTTGGGAAAAAAAGGTTTCTTTAAAACTCTGGTGTGAAATTCCCTTGAGTCGTAAGTTCCCAGCTTTCATCTCATTGATGCTGGAACAGTTATTTTATGGAAAGGTTCATGTGACACCGTCATATGAGGTCATATGGGAAAGTCACACTCTCTTGGCCTTAGAAGAAGGCAATGGATAAATCTTTTATTTTATGAATCAAACCTTGTGATAGGGATACCGTAACTCAAGTTTGAGGAGCGACATAACAACAGAGACAACACACACAACATACAAAACTGACCATAAAGAAACTGCTGTCGATTTCAAACCATCTGATGTAAGAACCCAGGTTTCTTGTGGTGTGTATTTTATTTTTTTTTATTTTTGGGGGGGGGGGGGGGCTTTTTTTGGTCACAAATGATTTATAAGAATGCAATAAACATAAAAATAGGCAATCAGGTATCTAAGGCAATCTCCCATTATATGTAAATTTGTTGCCCTAAACCTGCCAACAAAAATCAAATGCAAGTTGAATAAACCTAACAAAGAGTTCCTTGGACTCAAAGTGACGCTTTCCTATAAATGGTGCTTAAGAAGTAAGTGTGGAGGCCATTAATCTTGTTACAATATAATGACACAGGACTGTTTTTCCATTTGACAGAGGGTAAATACAATATTTCTGTTGGGGAACAGAATGGAAATGTAGTATGAATGCAACACGTTTTTTTTAAAAACACCACATTTTATAGGTTTTTTTTGGGGGGGGTGAATCTGGTAGATTTCTAGAGTGGACAGGACATTAAGAAAAAAGCTAACAGACATACTCTAGATTGAAGAGACCGCAAGGGCCATCCATCGTTGTGGTCTACTTTATGTAAACTAAGGTTGCTTGCAATTTCCCCAAGACTGGGCAACAGCAGACTGCTATGTTGATGTGCAATAATTTCTCAACCGACAAGCGAAGAAGTAATGCAATAGTCATATGAAATGAGGCGAAGCTAGCTCCGGTAGCACAGAGGCATGACACAATAAATATCTAATGTGGTTATGTTGAGAAGCACTGTAAGTAGCACATTGACTTCAGCGGGTTATTTGCTTAAGCAAGTGCTACTCACAAATATATAAGAATTGCTATGCTAATGCCACTGTAATTGGCATCTTCTGTAGTGGATAATAAAATGTGCTCTTTTAACAACAACAAAATGATGTCTTTATTATATATATTATAAATTGCCCTGTCAACAAAATGAGCACCAAAACAATCTCAAAAATTCAGTTAAAAACAGCAAGATAAACAAAATTAATATTAAGAATGAAATGAAAACGAGACAGAACATTTGTGCAATAAATCAGTTACAACATAGAAACCATTAAAGCCTCAGGGAGGTTCACATGGAATTCCTGACCTCCTGATAATCGATTGGGAATACTGATGAGAATGGAAATTAGACAATTTCCCAACAGGGATCAAATTTGGAGTTCCCCACCCCTCAAGAACTATAAAGAAGAAAAGGGCACATCAAAAGTTCCGTCAACTTACAGGAATTTTGTTTTTTGTGCACTTTTGAAAACTGTGCAGAATTTGAGAACGTGCATGAGTTTGAGAAATTGGTATGGCTTTGCAGTAAAAAACCTACCTTACAGTCTTTTCATGAAGTTCAGTTTCTGATTTCGTGTGAAAGCTGCACAGATTGCTGGAAAACTACAGTTTTCTGGGCAAGCTGTGACACTTTCATAGAAAAGTTGCACAGTTTCCTGTTGTTGTGCAGGAAAAAAAAAAAATCTTGGAGTGTTATGAAACTATGGGAATTATTTGTTCTTGACATACGCTGGGAATGCAAATTGAGATTTGCCACCCCAATGAGAAGTCTTATCTTCCTCAAAGAGGACCATCCATGCCTATCTCCTGTACTAAGCCATTAACTGCTCAGTTCATGCCCAAGGCAAGATTCGCATACAACTAAAAATTGCAAGTCGGACTTCCGGTTGCTAGGTCGAGATAATCGGAGGCAAGAAGGTTAGGCTCCGTCTCCCAACCCTTTCACTGCGGGATTCATTTTAAGGTATCGACTGCCATCTGTTGATAACCAGGAGGAATACCCAAGCCGGGTGAGACTGGGGTGAGGGTCTGAAGGGGGCTAGAGGACCACCCTCTCCTTTTGTCGTGGGGACCGCGGCAAGGAGAGAGAGTGGTCTCAGCGAAAGCCGCAAGACAGCCGACGCAGTGTAAGTTAGTCACAGACTCCAACCTCGACAGCAACCTTTTTCTTGCAAGAATTACCCTGTTGTGACACCAACAGTGGTATATAGCACAAATTTACTTGGGAGAAAGAAGAGCTAAAGGAAAACCATTAGGTTATTTGTCCTCAAAAGGAACTGAAAGACGGGAGGCTGTGAGTCAAACCAGAAAGTAAGATTTATGTTTGTTTGCTGCTGACCGGATAAAAAGAACTGTTGTTGAATTTTTGCCCTGCTCAGCAGGCGCCTCTTTTGTTATATCTAGCTATATTCAATTTATTTATAAATGTTAGAGGAGTACGGAGCAAGAAGGAAGATAAAACTTAAAATGGAAAAAAAGGAGACTTATTATGAATATAGCTTGGAAGAGACTTTTGTAGTACCCTTTCACCTATAAGGTTGATACAAAATTGCAGTGTTAAGGAGAACCACTATCCAACTGAATCAAACAAAGCAAGAAAGTGTTATTATTAATAGACCAATATAAAAGAATTGTCACAGTTATATAATAAAAGAAGAAAATTGAATTTCATTACAAACGAACTGGACTGCAACTTTTTGGATAATAGGAAGAAAGAAAGGGGTAAATTGGATCAACTATAACGCATCGACTTTGATTGAAGACCTAATTATCTGACTTTGAGTGGAGCAAAATGACTGAACTATTAACACCTGAAGGAAATAAGTGGGAAAGAGGGAATAGAGAGAGATTACTGAAAGAACTAATAATTCAGCACTGGCTGTAGTGAAGCTGTCATACAAGATTTTGATTTGAGGAAAAAATACCCTAAGTGTATAAACTCAAGTTAAGTAAATAAGGGGAAACTTCTAAAATTAAATGGAAACAAGACATGCTAACGAGTAAAAAAGAAACATGAACTGGGATGCAACAGGAAAGTAGGAGAGGGGGTCGACGGAATGGCCCACATAAACAAGAGACTTAAAATGCAATCATCTTGGAGGAACTGCGGGAATTAAAAGAAAAATTTTAAGGCTGAGATAAGGGAGGAACAAAAAGTTAAGAGAGGAGATAAGGCTGGATAGCAGACAGAGATACACGGTTCTGGGGAAAAAATAGATAAATTCAAACAAAGACTTTTTAATGAAATTAAAGAAGAGGTGCAAACGACGCATTAGCAAAAGCGGGCAGAGTGGGATAATAAAATTGATGAGTGTATGAAGAACAAAGAAAGGCAGGAAAAGGCTTTATGGATGCAAGAGAAAGAAACAGCAGAGATAAGGCAATTAAAGTCGGAAGGATTGCCAGAAAGCAGCAGAGGAATTCTGGAGAAAGAATATCCCAGCTCTGTCAGAAATATCTAGACATCCCCAGTTAATTTGATTGATGCTACAAATTGAGAAATTATTCAGAATTAATTCACAAATAGCAATGAAAAGCTGCCTGGGACAGTGCAAGTTTGTTTCAATGGGACAAGAATAAGGGAAAAAGTCATGCAAAAAAATTATAATGGAAGGACTAGTTGATAGACCAATGTGGAATTGGAAATCTTCAGAGTTTACCCCTATGACATTTTGAAGCAAAGACAACAATAAAATCGACGACGGTGCTGCAGAAGAAAATATAAATTAACAGATGGGGAAATCCTGAAGGTTTGGTCTTCATTTTCAGAGATAAAAGAATCAAAATCAATACCGGGAAAAAGCAGCAAAGGACTTCTGGCAGAAACCTTACACAGTGGGTGAGACGAAGAAGATACACAAGGAAGGAAATACAAGAGTGATAAGAGAATCACTCCCTCAAAGAAAACCAAGGAGAACCAAGTGGGGAAGAAAAAACCACTAAAGGAACAAAGGATCTAGAGACTAACCTTATTGAAAACAAAGGAACAGAAGCCATGTTAAGAACGTTGAGTGTTGGAATAATTAAAACTTCAGAAAGGTGAATTTTAATTTTGTAACTTTTAAGTGTGTTTTAGTTTGGGTATTGCTCTGCTTAATGATGATTACGATAGCTTCATGGAATGTAGGGGGGATTAATAGAGAGAGAAGAAGAGAAAACAAATCTTCCACTTGTTGGAGAAACAGAAGTATGACATTATCTGTTCTGCAGGCAGACAAAGATTCGAAATGGGGACCAAAAATAATTAGAAATCCCAGGCTGGGTCAGTGTTTTTATTCGGCACATTAACAAAAGGAAAAAGGGGTTGTGTAACCTATGGAATAAGAACTTTGGAGGTAAAAGATTAAGAAAGACCAAGAAGGAAGATATTTGATTCTGGAAATTAATATAGGAGATGGGTGGCTAATTGTAGTAAATGTATACGGACCATTAGAGAAAAAAGAAATTTTCTTCAAATGCTAAATGAGAATTAATGCTACAGGATAAAGGAAAATTGATAGTCACAGGGGATTTTAATGTGTGTATAATAAATGTAAAAAGGGATAGGAGGTCTGAGAAGAAAAACAAAAAAGAGACAATAGGGTAAACTCCCCTAAATTAGTTGCTTGGAATTGATAAAAGAACATGAGCTGGAAAGATTTGTGGACTCATAAGTATAATAATAAATCAGGCTTTACTTTTTTTTCAGGGGTCCACAAATCTGGTCGAGAGGATTTATTTTTGGTTTCCAAGGAATTAGCAATTAGAACTAAAAAGATGGAAATTGATCCAAAACTATTGCAGAATCATGTTTAATAGAAATGATGCTGGAGACAAGAAACCCTAAATGTGGAATTGGAGATTACAGAGGAGTTACAAGAGAGGAAAGCTTCTAGAAACACTAAAGACAAGCGATTAAATGGTACTTTAAGCTCAATGAAACACCGACCAAATTAAGAATAATACACTCTGGGGATGCAGGGAAAGCGGTGATTAGAGGGGTTGTTAATTAAAAGACAAAGGGAAGTTAAAAAAGAGAAAGTGAATAAGGAAAGGAAACTCTGTGAAAAACTGAAGGAAAAAGAAAAGAAATGAAACAATACCCACAAATAAAAATTTAATAAATGAAGTTAAATTATTAAGAAATCAAATTCAGATAATATTAATGAGGAAATAGAAAGGGATCTGAGACGTAATAGACAGAATTTTTTTGAGAATGGTAACAATGGGAAGGTGGCTAGCTAAAAATATAGAAGGAAAGAGAGAATTAAATAATAACTAAAATTAAATAGGTGAGAAGATGATACAGACAGGAAAAAATAGGGGAAGCTTTTAGAAATTATTTTAAAGTCGCTGGATACCAAAAGGGGAAAATGGAGGATGCAAAATTAAAGCGTGAAATCATATTTAGATACAAAAACAATCAAGAAAAAATAACATCAGAACATAAAGCTACTCTAGATGCAAGAATACACAAACAAGAGGTTAATAAAGGCGATTCAAGTCAAAAGGAGGGGAAAACCCCAGGAGGAGACGGCTTCACGGCCTTTATTATAAAACTTTTAAAGCTGAACTGGTGGAACCACACTGCCAAGTTATTAATTTGATAGAGGAAGAAGGCATTCCCCAATCATGGAGAAGTGGACAAACAAACACTCACTCTCCAAAAGAAGGAAAAGATAATACATGTTGGACAATATAGACTATAAAGTCTTTTAAATGTTGATTACAAAATTACACAACAGTTTGGGCAAACAGGTTGAAAGAGATATTGAATATGACTATAGGAGATATCGAAATCTGGGTTTTTACCGGGAAGACAAATTAGGAGTAACATCAGGACAATCATAACTGCTTAGAATACATCAAGTTAAATAACGATAAACAAGGTGCCTAATTGCATTAGCATATGACAAAAGCTTTGACAAATTAAAGTGGGATTCCAATAGAAGTCTGAAAGAGAAGGAAATGGGAGAGAAATTTATAAATGCAATGAAACCATTTATCAACAACAAAAAGCGGTAATAAAAAATTAATAATACAATCCCAGGATTTTCCCATAGGAAGGGTGTTAGACAAGGATGCCCAGATATCACCGCTTCTTTTTATTCGGTCAATTGATGTGTTAATAGGAGCAATAAATGAAAATAAAAAGCCTAAAAGGGATTCTAGAAAGGTCAGACGATTAAAAACTAAAGTATGCGGATGACGTGGCAATAATACTAGAAAATCGTTAGCAAAATAGAAATTCTTGCAACAAGAATTGAATGCTTTTGAAAAGCAGCAGATTAAAAATAAACAAGGAAAAACGATGATGATTACTAAAAATTTATCAGCACAAGAAGAAAATTGTTAGCTGAAAAATCCGGCTTTAAAATAGAAAAGCAATCAAATACTTGGTATAAACATTTCAAAGATAGTTTAAAATTATTTGAGAATAATTATAGCGAAGTGTGGAAAGAAATTAAAGAAAAATTAAACAGATGGAATATGGCTGAATCTCTCGCTCCTTGGTAGAATCGCGTCATTAAAATGGGTGATATTACCAAAATTATTTTCTTTTTCCTAAACTTACCAATAGTGATAAAAGATAGCAGTTTAAAACTTGGGAGATAGATTTGAAATTTTTTTATGGAAGGGCTTGAACCTAGGATTAAATCAGCAACCCTGAAAGATGTGAAGGAAAGAGGGGGCTATGCTCTCCCTGATTTAAAGCTACTACTGGGCCTGTAGCCTAGTATGGATTCAAAATTGGGGTTAAGCTGGAGGAGAAGGAATATTAAATTTGGAAGATATTCAATTAAGGTCATGGATGGCATGCGTTTTGAGTTATGATAGGTTGAATAAAAATAAGGATTAACACCATCCATTAGAAGATCATTATTGCAACACCTGGGAAAAAATCAAAAGAATATTTTACTTTAAAATTCCAGTATGGACATCGACACAAGAGGCTTTTTTTGCCAGATGGATAGATAACAATAATAAGTAATGGGCTCTCTTATCAAAATTGTTTGATCACAGATAAGAATGGGGAAATGAAACTAAATCCAAAAGAAACCCTTAATGAGGGGATTTGTGATATATTGGTTTAATTATTTACAATCAAAAATAAATATATAGAAGATCAAAAGACGATAGAATGGAAAAAACCGGAATGAATTAGATGAGATTTTTTGGCGCCAAAAAAGAAAAAGGTTTCAAAATTCACCAATTATTGCTAAGACGAACCTTAGAACAAGAGGCGGTTATATCACATGATTAATGGGCGCAAAATCTGGGAGTAGGATTGACTTAGAAGAATGGCAGAATGCCTGGAAAAAAACTAATGAGTTTACAATCGCCCAGAACTAAAAGAAATTTCTTTAAAATATCTAACAGTGGTATTACACCCCCTGGAGACTAAAGAGGATGAACAGAATTAATTGTGGAAATTGTTGGAGATGTGATGAGGAAAGAGGCAATCTATTACACATTTGGTGGAGTTGCAAAGAATTCAGAATTTTGGTTGGAAATTCATAAATCAATTCAACAAATATTAGAAATCAAATTTCCATTTGACCCCAACTGTTTTTGTTAATATGACGTCATTTTTAAAGCCACAAATGAAAAAAAAGCTGGAGAATCATTTGTATATGATAACCGCAGCCAGATAGAATTGCTAAAAGTGGAAAACAGGAAGAAGCCCCAATGTGGGAAAATTGGATACTAAAGCTAAATGAATATAGAGAATGGATAGTTTTCTGTACATAAAAATTATAGTAAAAAGAGAGAAGAAGAGGGGGAAAGGTAATTTGTTTTGGAAAAGAGTGTACCGAGATACAGACTTATTGAAATTAAAATATGTAAAGACACCTGTGAAAAGTGAGATAAAATGTTTTATTCTTGTCTTTTGTTGATCTGATTCAATCAACTAGGTCCACAGATGGATGGAATTTACAAGACTGCAGTCACAAAAATGTAAAAATTGGGAGACATACAACTGGGAAATTGTCTTTTTTGTTTGCTAGGAATAAGGTTTTAGTAGGGTTGGGTCATTTGTTGTAATGTCAGAAAGGTTTAGTTCAACTGTTGAAACCATAAGATATTTTTCCCCCCGATGTATATGAAAAAGGCAGACAAGAGAAGAAAGAATAGAACATAGCAAAGTAGAAGTGTATGGGATGAGGAGCTGTGTAAAACAAGCACTCAAGCCACAGGATGATAGGAAGTCTTTTTTCTTCGGGTTCAAGAAAAAAGTACTTTAGGTTAAAATACAAGCTCAAATTTTATGTTCAATGTAAATAGGAATATTTTGATATTGATTTTATGTGGTGATTGAATAAAGATATATTAACACAAAATTGCCAAGTCAAGAACATCTCATTCCCCTGAAATTTCAAGGCCAAAACCTAAGGGCTGAGAATACCCCTTTGTGGTGTCATTGTATAAGCATCAACCATAGT
Source organism: Sceloporus undulatus (assembly GCF_019175285.1). Classification (NCBI taxonomy): domain Eukaryota; kingdom Metazoa; phylum Chordata; class Lepidosauria; order Squamata; family Phrynosomatidae; genus Sceloporus; species Sceloporus undulatus. The sequence continues at coordinate 230,793,096 of NC_056522.1, forward strand.
TACTTCAAGATGTAAACTTGACTCCCAAAGTCTAACAAATGAGAAAATACTCTTGAGTTGGAATTTACATATTCTAAATTCTGCTTTGAACAGGAAAAAACTTTTTCTAGCTCTCTTTTTACACTTTTCCTACTGCTGTTAAAGAATACCTATGGGTTGTAGTCCAACTAAGTCATTTTCCAAGGCTCTACTTAGAACAACACACAACAAAAACCACCTCTCTTCCCAACTCTGCTTTTAACACTTTTGTAAGCACTAAATGTAACATATTGGAGTTATAGTCCAACCTAACAACTTTTTAAGTAACATTTTTTGAAACTCACTTTTAAAGATTGCTCGATGAACCAGTGCCCTTCAGTGTCCATGTTTCCCTTTTCTTTCTTTCTTTCTTTCTTTCTTTTCTTTCTTTCTTTCTTCTTCTTTCCTTTCCCCCTTCCTTCCCCCTTCCTTCCTTCCTTCCTTCCTTTTGAACCTAAATGTGACCTTCCCACTGCATATGCTCCAACATTTCACAAGTGAAAACGGGACACACTGTGGACAATCAACGTCAGAGTGTAGTTGAGAGAGCAAGTATTATAATGAGAAAGAACACAGAGCTAAGAGAAGCTGCAGCCGGTTGCTTTTTCCTGAGTGTACTAGAAAGGGCAAGTCTCCTCTGCCTTGGCTCTTCCCCGCGCTGAGTGACCTGAATGCAAACTACTGATTATGTACTTGTCTATAAGTTGAGAAATGTATGCCCCAAATGGAGCCCCCCCCAAACCTGGTCAACATATATATGGGTATAGGGTCAATGTAATACCGATGATGGCGAGCTCATTCAGTGACACACACACGCACAAATAAATAAATAATAAATAAATAAACTTTTATTTTTATAACCGCCCTTCCATGATCAGGGCGGTGCACAACATAATGCCACTACAATACAATAAAACACAGTAAATAATAAACAACAATAGACATTAAAATTACATAAAACCAATTTCTGCAGCCAGCCGACCACTGCTGCCAGAGGGGGAAGCTAACCAGGACCTACGCCGGAATGCTATAAAAATAAGAAGGTTTTGAGCTCCTTCTTAAACGGGCCAGGAAGGTGGCCGAGCGGAGCTGGTGGGCAGCGTGTTCCAGAGGGTTGGGGCCGAGATGGAAAAGGTTCTCCTTGAGGTGGAGGTAACTTGCCCCCCGGAACCTCAATAGCTGCTGCCCGGATGTTCTGATTGTGGGGGATGCGAGTGGCTATGGAGAGAGGCGGTCCTCAAGGTATCCTGGCCCAAGCCATTTAGGGCTTATAGGTAAGTAAAACCAACACCTGTAGTAGCGCCGGAAGCGAATATAGGCAACCAGTGCAGACTTTTAAACCACAGGTGTTAATGGCTGGCTCTGGGTATACCAGTAACCAGCCTGCTGCCATATTCTGCACCAATTGTAGCTTCCAGGTTTGGTACAAGGGTTGCCCCATGTAGAGCGCATTGCAGAAATCCAATCTAGAGGTTACCAGGGTGAGTAAACTCCGTTTCAAGGTCTCCCCAGCCAGGTAGGGACGCAGCTGGCGGATCAGCCGGAGCTGATAACAGGTGCTCCTGACTGTCGCGTCCACCTGAGATGTAACTTCCTCTCCACTTTCCTTTTCTTCCAGGAATGAACTGCTGGAAGCCAAGAGGAGTACAGTGGTACCGGGATACGAAATACCCAGTTACGAAATTTTCGGGATACGAAAAAAATCCCTAGGGAATTATTGTTCCGGGGAGAATGTTTTTTCGGGTTACGAAAAAACTTTGGTGCTTTTTTCGGCTTTTTCGCACGGAATCGCGGCTTTTCCCCTTAGCGCCTATGCAATTCGGCTTACGAAGTTTTCGGGTTACGAAGCGGCCGCGGAACGAATTACTTTCGTAACCCGAGGCACCACTGTATAGGCAATTTTCTATGTGATCCAGTCACAAACACACACTGCCTTCCTCCACACTTTCCTTAATTCAGTATGCATGCACAAACACACTCACACAAAAACTTTTCTCCCTCCCTTCCTTAGCTCCTTTTATGTCTGGTTCTCTTTGCCCCTGCTTCCTCCGACCCTCTGTGAGAAGACAAGCCAGCCGTGGAAGACAACTGTGGACAGTCCAGCAGTAAAGAGCTCCATTCTGGGGAGAGTCTACGGTAAAAAGTAGGTTTCTTGGTGTTATTGGAAGGGATAGAGAGCACCTGTGACTGTTTAATCCCACTCCAAGGAAAATGTCTGCAACCAGGGCTCTCTGGTGCTTCCTTGCTGGGGCAAAGAAACAGCCTCGTTCACTGCCAGGCAAACACTGAAGCGCCACCATGGACCTGAGGAGCCTCCAAAGTTTAACCTTGACTTATCCCATGAGTCATACCAAATCTATAACTTGGCCCAAAAACCTTCCCTTGACCTATAGATGAGATTGACTCACAGTCGAGTATATGCAGCAGTTTTGCATCATGAACGGAGTTTGAAACAACGGGAGTAAGTGGAGGATGAATAAGGAAAGTGGGTGGAGAAAGAGAAACTGATACATTTAAAATTAGTTAAAAAGTGGGACAATAGAGGGATGAATTGGGACTGTCTCTGCCAAACTGTACAGTTGGAAGTTTTTATACTCAGTGGTCCTGTGTTTTGGAGATGTTTCAGCTCCAGTGATTTCTGTTGAAGGTCCCTGAGAAGAGGCCTTTCTTCTCATTGATTCAAAATGCATTGGACTTTAAGAAAAAGATAAAGAATTGAGCATCGAAGAGCATATGGAGCTTGTCTCCTTACCGTTTTCTGCTTTTAATGTGCTTTTCAGTACTCTCTTCACTATTACAATTAGGAGATATGTCACTGTGAAGTTGTGGCCTGCTTATATTCCATTTCTTACATACTGTGATTATTCACCCCAACCAGTGACATTTATACATAGGGTTACAAGCCATATCCATTCATTAAACAACATAGGCTAACTGACCATCTTTTTTGTTAAACTGATAAAAACCAGATGGCACTTCTGTTTCTGGGTCTCTCACAGGGCAATAAGCAGAGGGTCTGTATGAAATGTCCCTGAAACAGGAACTGGTCGAGGTGCAGAGCTGCTCCCATGGTAACATTACTTCACACCTGAAGCCATAAAATCCTGTACTATAGTATGATATCTTTAATCCTCTTCTTGGTGGTTGGTCAAGAATGTTTCTGACCTCTAAGGAGAATCTACTGGGCTTAGCTGTTCCTCCTAGGTTTGCCTCAAACAGAACCAATCCTTTTTGCACTCAGAACGAGGCCTACTACCACCGAGGTCTTTGGTTTGCCTTTGAAACAGGCAACACACAACAACTGTCAATAGTGAGGAGCAATCTGTACAACTTAAGTGTGTTAAAAGCACATTAGAGTGTTGCTTTAGCTAAAATGTTGAGGGCAACAATAACTTTTGTTCTCCATTTTCAAGAATGCCCTTTTAGGTAGGAATTGCTTCCGATAAAGTGGGTGGAGTCTAGAAAGCTTATGCCAAATAAAAACTGTTTGTGTGTAGGATGCCACAGCACTAATTATTGTCCTCTGAAGATATATGGTCACAAATGGTGTTCTCGTGAGTTGAGAGCTTTTAGCAAAAGCTCAAAGGAACCAACAAATATTACAAACATCCTCCAAACATTGACTCACCCTTAATGGATACCAACATTTTTTTAAAAAAAGAAATTATCTGCTCAACTTAACACTTGACCCCTGTGTTTATAAGAACTCCATTTTACAAATCTTGTCAGACAACATGTTATAAGTTTGTCCAACCTTTACTATCAGGTGATGGGAGAACTTACTTTAAAACAGATGTATACCTGCAGACCCCTTGTTTATTATAGCAAGTACAATAACTCCCACATATAGAATCTTTCAGTTCTTCTTTTTTGCCTCTATGGCTGAAGCATGAACTTGGATTATTATTATTATTATTACATTTTATTTATAAAGCGCTGTAAATTTATGACTATATTAATTAGTTTACTCTGAACTATGGATAGTCAAAAAGATAAATGAATGGATCCTAGAGCAAATGTGTCCTCTCTCTAGAAGCCCAGATGACTTAACTGACAATGTTGCATTTGGACATATCATGAGAAGACTCGACTCATAAAAAATCAATAATGCTGGGCAGGGAGTCTTGGAGATGTCTCATCAGCAGGGTTGCCATGGGTCAAGAATGACACGAGGGCAGTTAACAACAACAAGAAAGGTAGAAAAAGATAGGAAAAGAAGACCACAATTATAGATGGGTAGAATCAACCAAGGAAGCTATGGCCCTGAGTCTGGAAGACCAGAGGAGGAGCTGTTGATTATAGGATAAATTGAAGGTCACTCATTGACGGGGCACCAAAGTCAAAGTCAGCTTGAAGCCACCTAACAACAACAAACGTTACGTAAACCATAGCTAAATTTAAGAAGAGTTAATAAACCCGTTAGTGAGTTGTGAACATGGATATTGGGACACAAACAGTGCACTCAGGATTGATGACATGGTATGCAATGCACATCAGCACTTTGCCAGGCCCACTCTTCTACATAGTAACAAAACAACAGCTACAGTATATGGAGTTATAAAATAGATCAGTTCTCATTCCCACATATGTAGGTCCACATGAAGATACAATTACTAACAGGATTCCAGTTTATGGTTTTAGCTACAGTCGGCCCCGCGCTTTACGCGGGATCCGTTCCGGATCCCTCCGCGTAAGGCGAATTCCGTCTATGCTCAAGCCCCATTGGAACAATGGGGCTCGTGCATGGTGGCGCAGCAGTGTGGCGGCGTGGCGGGCGCAATGGGCGCGCGTGCCCATTCAATGAAGGGGACGTGCCGCCCCTTCCGCCCATGTGCCCCCCGCGGCTTGAGGCGTAAGCTCAAGTCCGCGTAAGCGCGCCCGCGTATGACGCGGGTGCACTGTACTATGAAAAAAGAGTCCAAAATATCTTATTGAGAAAAGGAAAAGTAAATCAGATTGGTTTATCCAATAATAAATGGACACAAATTTCCTTGACTTTGAAAATCTACCAGTGACCACATGGCTTGGTGGCAGCTTCCAGCCTCTTATGAAGCATGCATCATTTAAACCTCCAAAATGACCCAAAGCAGCTTTATTTTGGCCTGTCTGTATGTTCCCCTAATTATGCTTTATGATTTAATACCTTAAAGATATATAATATATATATATATATATATATAATATATATATATATAAATGGTTGGAGAGTGAATAATAATCAGTAGTTCTATACTGCATACATTGTTGAAGATTTCAGTGTGCAACGAAGAGAAATAGGGCCAAATCCATATTCTACCAACATAACCCTGTAACATCCTAGAACACAAGTGGCCAAAGTGGCCCTCAGAGTCCACTTGTGGCCCCTCAAAGCCATTTATGAGGCCCCCATAGTCCCTCCATATCTATCAATTAAAAAAGGTCTGGGAAAAGGATCGGGGGTTCTTGACCACCACCCCAATTTTAGTCAGGATAGCCATTAAAATAAACAGAAAGCCCTGGGATGATCAGCGTAATGCCGTCCCAGTTCCATATTTGACATCCACTTCCTAGCCAGAACATCAGCTTTGCTATCACTGCTGATAATTCAATAGGCAGCCCTACATTTATTCCTGTCTGGTCAGGCTGCTCTACCTGTTATCAATTGCCAGGCTGCTCTACCATGTTCACAATTGCTGATGGCAAAACAGCTATGTGAGGTGACAGCAAATATATCCCCCCCACTGACATGGAAACACGACCTCTGATCACCTTCCCTTTATCTCCCACAACAAACAAGTAATTAAAACTGTATACAAACTATATTCAAAGACATAGCGTATTAGTCTGGGAAAAGTATACAAAGGGAGTCTTGCAGCACCATTGAGACTAACGAGAAGAGAGAATTGGTAGTATGAGCTTTCGTAGACTTGAGCCTGCTTCCACATGCATCTGAGAAATAGGCTCAAGTCTTCAAAGCTCATGCTAACAACTCTCTCTTTCAGTTAGTCTCAAAGGTCCTGGAAGATTCCTTTGCATAAAACTGTATAAGAGTACTATGTCTAGCACCGCATCTAAACTAGGCACATCTAGCATCTGCCAGATGAGGATGTCATGTACACAGATCTTAGCAGCTCATTAATAAGAGTGAGTAATTAGAATGAATGTATAGAGAAATGCATCCCATGGTGATACTTGGAACCCTGATCATAAACCACCACAGATTTCATCTATTTTGTGAAGGAGATGAATCTAAATCTAGAATGGAAGTAAGTAAATTTTGAGGCTGCAATATGCACTTACCACGGAGTAAGCTCATTAAACAAAGGACTTAATGGATGCGGAATATATTTGTAGCACTGTAAATCTCATTTATGTTCTGGGGAGCTCTTGCATCGATTATTTATGTTTTGCATTTATAAAATCCAGATTCCCACCTCTGCTGCCATCACAATAGCTGACCACTGCTGAAAATATGCTTCCCTGGACCACTAACCAGCTGTTTAATGGGCTGACAGATATTGTGATTTACCTGGAAAGAATAAAAGGGTGCACTTCTGCTGTTTCTAGCACCAACGAGAGCAGCAGGGATGGGGATGATTTAAATACGGGTATAGTGCACTGGCAAACAACTTTGAAGGTGGACAGTAGCACATGGGAGTGTCCTTTCTGTGTGCTATCTCCCTGTTTAATTGCTCTCCAAAAATTTTACAATGAGAATATCTTAACAACAAACAAACACCACACAATCGGCATGTCCTCTTCAGCTGTTTCCAGCACTGATCACAGAAGAGATGAAGGTTGTCGAAATGGGAGCATGAGATGAGGACTGGTCGGCTGCCAGATCTCAGGATTGCCCAGCCTCCAGTTTTCCTGGGCTTCCAAGCAGTTGAGGTTGGTAAAATTCTCCAGTTTGGTAACTAAACTCTAGGTAAAAGAAAAGGGCTGCATGGAAATGTTCACCCTAAGCTAGTGGAGCAACAGCTTGCTCCAGTTTGCAAGACTGAATTGATTTATCACTGCAACTGCAAAGATTCTCCAGGAGGTCTACAATTTACTCTTTCTTCCTCTAATTACCGTAGTGATAAGGCTCACCCTCCTCGTGCTCTGCATTCATTTTCTGGCTAGAATCAAGAAGGCTAAAGAATAAAATAAAATAATATTTATACCCTGCCTCTCCAATGAGATTGAGGCAGCTTACATATTAAAATATAAATATGATAAAATAAAATCTAACACTAACTAAACAATCAATGCAATTAAAATTGTTAATAAACAAAGCAAACAGGGAGTCAATGGGAGGTGACTGAGTCAAAAGCAACCAAACCATCCACGTATCACAATAATGCAAACCTAAAAAAAAGGACATTAAAAGAAAAAAACAGAAAAAGCAATTAAAGCAATATTGATATGACTTCCCAAAAGTTCAATTTTTGTCTACTCCCGAAGTTCTTTATTCTTCTAGACTCCTTTTTATAATTTTTCCTTCAAAAAAATTCTACACAGTCCTCCTAAATTGCCAGCCACATTCATATTTACAACTCCTGCTTATTTATATAAATCCACTATTCTTATTCCACCTGTATAAATAAATGAAAATAATAATTCCTTGTTTCACCTTGATATGGAAACTGTCTCTTTAACTAAGATTTCTGTCTTAATTCTAACAGGAAAATAGTTCTGTGTATTTGTGTGTGTCTATGTGTATGCGTTTTGTGGGTTGTGAATAGAAAGCTGTGGTTGGTACTTAATGAATAGCAATGTCACTGGGGCCCATCCTAGGGCCAATTTTGGCACTGAATCCTCAGGATTTGGGATAACCCTAAACTGGTAACCACCACTGTATCCTCACAGATTGAATTATGATGGGGGGCATTTACTAGGTGTGGGTAATGGCTGTGTAAGACAGAGAAAAAGGGAAGATGGCAAGAACCTAAGAGGATGTTGGCTCTGGTCACACCCACCCCAAACACATGACTTTTGATCTGCCATACATCATTGTATTCTAGCCCTGAATTAACAAGATTATACACTCTGGACTATTTGAAAGGAATTGCAACACTCAGATTTAAATATGATTGTCATTTGTTAACCATTTGGGAGTGGGCCTGAGAAACATAGATACACAAGAGAGTTAAATTTAATTTCTTATTGGTCACCAAAACTAATGTGAGCGTGTCTATTAAATTGCTTTTATCCTCCTTGGACACAGGATTTGAATCGCAATGTTAGTTTAACATGAAGCTACTAAAATATTCAATTTTACAAACTAATGATTTCCAGCATTGTTCTTGGGATGGAGTCAAAGAACAGTAAGGAGTCACTGTCTCAAAAGCAGGCATCTTTGTGTAATCTAATACATTACCATTCTACTTCCAAAAAACAATCTTTTCTTTTAATTTTAATGTATTGTGCTAAGTGCTTGCACTCATCTACAGCTGTCAAAACAGAGGATATCCAAGCATAATATTTATCTCATTAGTGTGAGTAAAGAGGTTGTAATTAGGTGGATGTGATTCAAAATTATCTTGCAATTTGTCACGAGAATTCTTGACACAAAATAGATAATGTGACTTTTTATTGGACTAAGTTTCTTGGAAAAAGAAAATACACGTATTCACACTCCCTTCTCCAGGAGATTTTTACAAGGTTGAAATATAGATCCTTGGGCAGGAAAAATATATTCCATGGCTTCACTCACTCTTTGTTTCCCTCTCCTTCCTTCTTTGTCACCAGCTGAAAATGGCAACAAAAATCCCTCCAAATAATTGAGCTATTCAGTGAGACAAGGAGGAGGGGCAAAACCCATTTACTGTCATTTGCAAAGAGTGGTGTTAATGTGCAATTAGACAACTGAAAGCATTAACCTCTCAACGTATCTCTTTCCTCAAGCTGTGCAGCGTGTTAGAATTATGATCATCAACCCCTGGAAGTGCTAACTTAGCATAGTCGATAAAATCAATGTGATTGGGGGATGAAGAAGAGTTCAGAGAGAAGAATCTGCAAAGAAAACTATTCTGCACGGTATAACTACCCTCAGCTTCAGAGCCCTGCTGACACATCCCCTTTGTGGTAGTTGTTGCCTGCTGAATGCCTGCAGTATGCATCTAACTCTCCAGTATCTGCTCTGTAGTAATACTTTGCTATGCTTATCATCAATAAAAATGATGTGTGCATAAAGGAAACAAAGATCTGGTTTGCATGTGTATGGATAGAGAGAAGAAGACCATTTTAACATTCTGTCTAAACCATTCACAGTTTTAAGGCCAGGCTTCCTTGCATGGTTGCTTCAACATGGGTACAATCTTTTGCAGTAGTTGCAGGTGGTCAGACATCATCCTCTGTTCCCTTATCTGTTGGAGTTCCCCAGGGCTCTGTTCTGGGTCCCCTTCTGTTTTCTCTCTACACACTGTCCTTAGGAAAACTCATTAGCTCTTTTGGTTTTTCCTACCATCTGTATGCCGATGACACCCAGTTGTATCTTTCCGCCCCTGACCTTTCTCCAAGGCTTGAACAGCAAGTTTCGTCTTGCCTCACAGCTGTCTTGCAGTGGATGCGCCATTGGCGTTTGAAGCTCAACATGTCCAAGACGGAGCTTCTTGTCTTTCCTCCTAAGCCCACCCTTCAACACTCCTTTTCTGTCTCTGTGGACAACATTTCTATTCAACCAGTCCAGCAAGCCCGCAGTCTTGGTTTTATCTTTGACTCTTCTCTGTCGTGTATCCCTCAGATCCAGAACACAGCCAAGGCTTGTAGATTCTTTTTGTACAATATTGCCAAAATCCAACAATTTCTCTCTGCCTCTACTGCCAAGATCCTGGTCCATGCCCTAGTGATCTCACGACTGGATTACTGTAACTTCCTCCTGGCTGGGCTTCCTCTTTCTCACCTCCGTCCTTTAATCTCTGTTCAGCATTCAGTTGCACGCATTATCACTTCCACCCACCGCTCTGATCACATCTCTCCTGTGTTGGCATCCCTTCACTGGCTCCCCCTCCCTTTCCGCATTCAGTATAAACTCCTGCTGTCTACATTTAAAGCCCTCCATGGACTGGCCCCTCCTTACTTATCAGACCTTCTTTCTCCTCACCTTCCCACTCGGGCCCTCCGTTCTGGTAGTCAAGATTTGCTGTCTCAGCCCAGGATTTCCTCTGCCCCATCCCGGATTCGCCCCTTTTCACTTGCTGCCCCCTACTCCTGGAACCTTCTTCCCCCACAAGCAAGAGCCATCACTTCTTTAACCAGCTTCAAAATGGAGTTGAAAACCATCCTGTTCAGAGAAGCCTTCCCAGGCATTGCATAATTGTCGCTTACTATTTGATGTTCTTTTGGTGCCTGTTTATCAAACCATTTCCTGTATTGCAATGTACTGTATATGTATTATCCTACTTGAGAGTATGTATTTACCCTGGAAGAAGATTAACCATCCATTATGAAGCCAAGCCCTCCCTCAAGTCCATCTACTTGGTCCAGGCCTTGGAGGTAGAGAGGAACTGCTGGACCTCTTACCCTTTCCCTCCTCCACTCCCTTCTCCTTCTGTGTCATGTCTTTTTAGATTGTAAGCCCGAGGGCAGGGAACCGTCTAACTAAAAAGATTGCATGTACAGTGCTGTGTAAATTTACAGCGCTTTATAAATAAAGATTAATAATAATAATAATAATAATAATAATAATAATAATAATAATAATAATGATGATGTTCTGAGAAGAACAGTACACAGTTCTTGGAATGGTGAGGCTGAGGCTATAGATTCAATGTGGAGTGTGACAGCCACCGTAGTTTAGCATAGTATATAAAAATAAAGCTAGAAGAAACTGGGATGATCTTCTTTCACCCTTCTATTATAGCTAGGATTCATGAGGTTTAATTTTAGATTCAGTTTTTACATCCAGAACCCTGTGTCAGGTGGGAGACAGCAGTTTTCACATTCCCTGCGCAACATGGAGTGATGGAATTGTTACTGTTCATTCTGCTATTGTGCACAGTTGATTTAAAAGTAAGCTTCTCTCCATTGAGTGAGATTTGTTCCCACATATCTGTCCACGTCAACTTATAAATGCTGCTTTAATTCTTCTGGTTTTCACATGTTTAAGGGAAATGTGCATTCTATTATCTGAGGGCAGTGAGAGTCAGCTTTTTACTGTGGGAAGATAAAATATATACACACATGTTAACAAGTCCCTTGAAAAGCTGTACTTGCAAATGGTGGGCTTCTGTTGTTTTGCCCCATCACAGTTTCTCTGGTGACTTTCTAATGGCTGCTACATGGTATCCTGGAGGATTTCCTTCCAAGGATGTATTCCTAGGGTTTTCTCACCTTAGCTATTTTTATTAGCCACCAATGACAAAGTTAAGGACAGATTCTTCTTGGAAGGACAGCAAACAGTTTCATGCCAGGGAAAGCCATGTCAGAACACTGTGCACACCTATACATTTTTAAATCCAAGATTATTTCTGATTGACTGGAACTGCTAACTTAGCATAGTCAATAAAATCAATATCATTGAGAGGTGAGAATGAGTTCAGAGTCAGGAATCTGCAATGAACACTAAGTGTAGTTAACCCTGCCCTGTTTCTACTTGCAGTTTCCTATCAAATTTAATCTGTTTTCTCCCCTTTTATAGATCTATCTGGCATTCCTTGGCTCAAGATCTAAACGTATTTGCTTGAAAGCAGAAGACTACATTGGAAGTAAGTCCTATAAAACCTAGTGAGATTTACCTCAGAGTATATATGCACAGAGGAGTGAGCTGGTAGAATCCAATCCTATAGATCCTTTCTACTGAACAGACCTATATTGGATTGAGTTATTAGTGGCTGAATTGCATCAACTTCTGCTGATGGACAACACTTGGAAAACAATTCACAACAATGGCCTGGCACAAACCATCAGGGCACAATGCCATCTGCCACAATAATTCCTGATGACAGGTGTTGCCATTGTTGGACAGCCATTGTCATTTGTGACATTTCTATTTTGACCTAAAATTGATTACCTCACCTTTTTGAAAAGAGACTAGCAAATAACTATGCTAATCAAGATGTATCGTGTCACATAGGTCACCATCAAACTGCCAAGGTCTGCATCATTTAGGCAACAAAACACTCTTCTGGTATTATCTCAGAAAGCCTGTATCTATACCAAAAATATTGAGCACAGCATTTTTTAAAATTACCTGCCTATTGGAATTTGGCCCTGTATTAACACATGCTGTTGGTACTGAATGGCCTCCTCCATTTGGCAAACTTGGAACAAAAAGGGGAAGGAAAGGGGAAGAAAGCTGATTCCTACATCCTACCCTCCACTTCAAAAAAGTAAATGTAAAATGAGAAACTCATTTTTAAAAAATTACATTCACATATATAATTAAATTGTAACTATAGATGGGGTGTGCAGGTGGAGGCTGCTCTGCAGCTGCCTAAAGTGGCCCAAAGCCAGTCAAAAAAGAAGTGCAAAAAAAGTGTTCCTTGCTATTATCAGCAGCAGCCAGCTCCTGGACCATGGCATCCAGTCGCCACGGTCCTGTGCCGATTGGGGACTGACTAGGGTAGGAGTGTCTGGAGGCCACTCCAAGCTACTAGTCTTCTTCTCCTCATAGTTAAATTATTCATATTGCTTCAAATTGTTTTAAACTGTTCAAGTTGTTTTTATTGTACACCACACTGACATCCTCAGATTTAGGGCAGGATACAAATATTTTAATGAATAAATAAAATAACTATTAACTCAGCTTGTAAATAATGCCAGAATGCTTATTTGACCTTAGAGTTTATTTATTTTATTGCATGCAATTTCTACATAGGCTTTTCAATTATTTTCACAATTAATTTTTTGGTATATTCTTAACTTGCTTTCTTGTCCTCAGTTTTCAACAAAAGTGTTCCTTAGCTAATTATGTCTTAGGGTGGAAAGTGCTGAACTTTAGATTTTCCAAATAAAATTAGATATGACCCAACTGAAGTTAAACACATCTCATTGATTTAAATTGTTAGAGACTGAGGTGAATACATGCTTAACTCTCTTGAAATAAATTGTAGTTATCAGTATGTGGAATGTATGACTCCCCAGATGCCATTGGACTGCCACTCCCTAGCTAGTATAGCAAATGGTGAAGGATTTAATAAATAAATGTATTTATTTGTTAAAATAAATAAAATAATAAATGTATTTATTTGTTAATATATTTATGTTCCACACTATAGTGTGGGCAGAGATAGTAAAATAATTTTATACAAGTTAAAACAATGGGTAACAATAGAGAGTAACTCAATAAGATAAAACAGTATACATAGTGTATATTCAAACAGATGTCCAACCTACTTTAGTCATGATCACTGTGGAGTCATTCACACTACAGTTATAGCGCTATTATTCCATTTTAACTCCCATAATTTCATGTCATGAAATCCTAGTGTTGATAGTTTGCTGAGAAAGTGGAACACTTGGCTCAGAATTCTAAATATCCCTCTCTGAATTACCAGCCCCAGGATTCCATAGGGCCAAACCATAGTAGTTAAAGAGGAAACAAAGTGCTATAGTTGCATAGTGTTAATGGGCTCTGGATCTCAAGAGCTTTGGTAAAATGAGATCTGGGCAGGAGCCTTCAAATGTTAGGCATTCTACAACTACAGTGCCATAGCAATGAGCTACAGTGAAGTATACTGTAGTAACTTCTAGTCAACATATTCACCATTCCTTTTCTATGTCCTAAGGACCTCATATTTTCAAAGGATGTGTTTTGGATTTCTTAAATTCACGGGATTTAAGTTAGATTGATGAAGAATACTTCCTCTCCAGCGGAACATTGGTAAAATTCAAATATAGTTTTTGTGGCTTAAGATGTTATCTTGCCATACTGCTTATTCTGTAACTATAGTTCTCACAGGGATCACATGGTTATAATTAAAACTATTCCTGTCAAAGAACTCTCCCATCTTTTAAAAATGTTTGTGTATGGCAGGCATGGCAGAGAAGTACTGTGCTGATTCCAATTTTGCTTTAGTAGTTCCATGCTGCTCCTGTGGTGCTTTTTGAATAAGAGAGTTTTACAAATCTTAAATGAACATGTTTTTTGTTTTTTTTTAAGATGGTAGAAATATCAAACTATATCCCTGGAGGGAAAAAAGTCCTCTTTTAGCTTAAGGCAGATTCTGTCTTTCATGCTTACAGAGAACAAGTTTAATTATCACATTTTTTTTTTCATAGCAGGGACCTCTTGTATTATAGAAAGACTCAAGCACCACTCTCTTGCCACATCTAGTGATTCTGCTGCACAATGACTACACTGTGCTTCTGGGTGATGATAGCAGGGAAGAGGTGAAGGAAGCAATCATTTTTTCACTGTAAACAAGAGAATATAATGCACAAGATAACAAAGCAAAATAATGGCATCAGTTTTTGTGCTCAGGGACAGTAAAGTTAGTGGCAAAGTGCTGCCACTTCACATTTTCACAAACATGGTTTAAAATTTTATGCTGATTACCTGTATATTTAGAAGCAGAGTTAAAATTATGTTAATTAAACACAGCATTCAAATTTACATGGTAAGATTGCCATGTGCCTTCAAATGTACGTTGTATTGTGTTCTGACTTATGGCAATGCTAAGGCAACCCTATCACAGGGTTTTCTTGGCAAGATCTGTTCAGAGGGAGCTTTCTTTTACCTTCCTCTGAGACTATGTGGCTTGCCAAGGTCACCCAGTCTGTTTCCATGGCCAAGCAAGAATTTCAACCTTGGTCTACAGAGCCATTGTCCAACATTCAAACAACTACACCACTGCGGCCGTCATATTATATTATATTGCTGTAGTAAAAACCATAACAGAATGGAAATGAAAAATCTCAACCATGATCCCTCTCTTCCCTCATCCGTTTCTTGAGCTTGTGTTGAACCTATTTTGAACATAGTCTTGGTGGTTTATTATTTATTATTAAAAGGTTGATCTGTCTGTCTGTTCACCTCCTTGATACTTGAGAGCAACAGCATGTGAGTTGGTTTCCTGTTAAGTTAGGTGTTCCATATTGTTACCACAAGTTAGCCAGGCACCAGCGTGTTTTAATGGTTTGACTGTTGGACTGGGACTATGGGAGACTGAGGTTTGAATCCCCCATGGAAATGCTTTGTGTGTCCTTGGGCAAGTTACACCCTCTGGCCTCGGATGAAAGCAATGGAAAACCCTTCTGAACAAATATTGTGACAGAGTTGTCTTACAGTTGCCTTAAGTCAGAAATGACTTGAAGGCACACAACAACAACAACAACAACAACAACAACAACAACCATGGCTATCTTAAATTCCTGGTTGTTTTTTTCCCCCAACATGGGCACTTGTAGAGGGCTTCTGAAACTGTACATACCTCTCTACTAATGCATGGCTACTCAAAAATAAGCCCATTAATTCAATGTGACTTATTCCCAGATAACTGTGTATAAAACTGAAACTTGAATCATATTCCATTTTGGTAACTTGTTTTTACAGCACAGTTGAGTGCATCCCAACTCTGGAAGCTGGTGTCAATAAATTTAATTAATAAATGGGTAGTGTGCTCAGATAGGTATCTACCTAAATGAAATATTAATGCTCAGCAGATAGGCAAGCGATTTTAAAACTCAGCTGAAATATAAATGCTGTACCACAAAGAGCACTGCTTCCTAATCACTGTGATCACTTAGGGTGCATCAACACTGTAGAAATTATGCAGCATTGTAAGTGTTATAGCTCTGTCCTATGACATTCTGGGATTTCTAGTTTTACAAGGTCTCTAGGCTTCTTTGCCAAAGAATGCTGGCCTCACACAACTATATATCCCAGGATTCTGTAGGTTGGAGCCATCGCAGTTAAAGTGGTGTTAGACTGAATTATTACTACAATATAGATGCTCCCTTGGCATAGGAGCTGGCTTCTCTAGAGTATTACAAGGGTATGCAAGGATGCCAGGCATTCAAAGAACAGGAGAATTCTTAACTACTTGGCAGATCTCAAAATGTCTAGTAGGATGGCCATAATCCCCCTTTTTGTAGGAGATTCCTCCATTTCAAGGTCTGCCAGGGGGCAATACTTTTTATGGTACACTCTGAAGAATCTTCCAATCCAAGTCTGATATAATGCTGACATAATCCTAAGGAGAGAGATTGTGGACCTTGAGGTTGTCCCATTCACACCTGGAGATCAGACCCATCAGGTACACTGTTATCTGGGTTGTACTCACATTACACAGTTATAGCACTTTGATACCATTTCAAATGCCATAGCTCCATCCTACAGAATCCTAGGATTTGTGGTGTATTTCAGAGTCACAAGATTCTCCCCTGAACTACAGCATAAGCTCACTGGAAGAAAAATCCAACCAAATTGCAAGCCCCAGGATTCTATATGCAGTTGTTTTGTTTGTTTTTGTTTTTTTTATTTATATACCGCTATTCCAAAGATCATAGCGGTGAACAGCAAGTAAGCTAATTAGCAAGTAAGCTAATTTGCCCCCAACAGTCTGGGTACTCATTTTAGCGACCTTGGAAGGATGCAAGCCTGAGTCGAGCTTGGGCCCTTTTGCTGGTCTTGAACTCGCAACCTTGTGGTTTCGAGTGAATGGCTGCAGTACAGGCATTTACCCACTGCGCCACCAGGGCTCCTGTTAAAGTGGTACCAATGTGATTTAGGCCCCATTCATACTGACCTTTTTGCACTGGAAGTAACTGGGAAGATTTGATCCCCCCCCCCAATCCCTCTGGAAGCAAGTGCTCACTACCTCAATCAGGATATTTTAAGCCTGAATGCCCTCTATGCTCCTGCAGAGAAATCAGTTTAAAATGAAGGTGCCTTTGTTGTCAATCAAATTCAGTTCCGCTTTCATCATAGGTGACGTTTCCTACACCCATTGGGAAATCGGAAGTGTGCTTCCCCCCTCCTTTAAAAAAAAAAAACAGGTGCCAGTATGTGCATATTTTGTCAAATTTAAAAACCTCCTCTGTGTGTGTGTGTGTGTGTGTGTGTGTGTGTTGTGGGTATTTGGGTCACTGCAGGATATGGATCTTCCCTTGGCCCCATTTTCAACCCCAAAATGCAATCTAATGCCATCTCTGCATCCTGAATCCTCCCTCCTTGCCACCCCAGAGTGCCTCATACACATGTATTAATTAATTAATTAATTAATTAATTAATTAATTCCTCACCTCGGAATGCCAGAAAAGGATGCCATGTATTCTTTGCTTTCCCTCAGCTACCCCTGAATTCCTTAGGGACAGTAGCAAAAGCATTCTGTATCAGTTTGCCAAATTGGAAAGAGAAACATTTGTAACATTCGCATTGTAGCATTCGCAAAGGAAAAAAAGCCTCCTGCAAAGTGACTTACTGCTGGAAGCAAGGAAAGGAAATGGAAAGTGAACAGGCAGGCAGCCACATTCTATCTATATATCTATCTACCTGTAGCAAAAAAACATGTGCATCATCTGTCAAAAATAATTTAAAAAATAAAAAGAGAGAGAGAAAGCTGCCTGGTGCGAGAGGGAAGCTTGTTCCGTTCTGTGCCCTCCCTCTGACCTAATTCCCTCCCCTGAACTTGACCCTTCGTCCTGCTCCTTCCTTCTCCTGCTCCTGCTCTGTTAATCCAATTGCCCTCCATGGCCCCCTTCTTCCCCCCGGCTCTTTCATCCTCTTCTCCTGCTCCTCCTCTGTCACCGATTCTCTTGGCATTCTTTGGCTCCTTCCTTCTCCTCCTGCTCTTGCTCCGTTAACCCAATTGCCCTCCATGGCCACCTTCTCCCCCTGGCTCCTTCATCCTCCTCATCCTCCTCCGTCACTCTTGCCACACTTTCTCCAGTTCCGCCCTCTGCCCTCCCTCTGACCTAAATCCCTCCCCTGAACTTGCCCTGATCATGATCGTGAGCAAGTTCATATTTGCCGAACCCATTTCCCCCCCAAAAGATACAGCTTTTACCCTGATTCCAAATGACTTGCACTAAGGGGCATTTGCCCTGAAACGGTTGTGGAAGCCTTGGATTCGCTTGTGGGAAATTTGGGAAAATACAAACTTCATGTGCATAATTCGGTTCCTGATCTGGGGTAAAAGGTAGTCTGAATGGCCCCTGAATCATGTGCATGAATATACACTAATCACTCTCTTTTGCACCTGAGTTACATTGTAATTCTCTGTAAACTATTAGATTCTAATTTTGTGTCTTGTACACTGATATTATCATTTGAATAATTATGCAAATAAGTTTCTTCTTTTCTTCTTTTCTTTAGTAGCCAATCTTTGGTGGCCAATCTAATAGCTAGTGTACTAGGCTTAGTTTAATTAAAACCTTGAATTCTTTCTTTGACACACTTTCATTTTCTCATTCTACCTAAATGAATGGGGGAGTGTTCCTGGCCCTTTGATACCACTTTAAATGCCATGGTTCCCTTCTACAGAATCCTGGGATCCATGCTTAGGACATACATTTGAATTTTGCTACCGTCATGTCATTTTGTCCCTTTCCCCTCCAGATCAGCCAAATAGGCATTTTCCAAGGAAGACAGTGGTCCAATTTGGGAAAACAATAGCTACTTTATTTGAAATGCTTGCTCATGTAAGGTCAAATCTCTCTTTATCTAACTTTTCACCTAGGGAAATTATCGCACACAGAAAAACCAGTGGGTGAGATGTGGGAACTAAAAGACAAAAATGGGTCTTATCTGATTTATCCGTGCCTGGGCTGTAAGCAGCCCGTATCCACCCAGGGAGCTGATCTACAACCCAAACCTCTTCTGCTGCTTTTTCAAGAAGGGAAAATCCTGTTCTTGAAAAAACAGTGGGAGAAGTCTGGGTTGTAGATGGGGTCCCTGGGTGGATATGGGCTGCCTACAGCCCAGGTACAGGTAAATGTGCTAAGACCCATTTTTATCTTTTAGATCTCACTTTTCTCTCTCCAGTTTTTCTTTCTGCAGTAATCTTTTTTATCTGTCTCTTTTGCAAACTCCATATAGCAATCTACCCATGCTTCCCCTATGCATGATGTTTTGGCTTCCTGAGCCTCTGGACTCTCTTCTCCATACACTACCTTTCAGACTGGATTACCTACCCTCCAACTGTTCCAATCTAGTCCCAGTTAATTCTTTATTCTCTCACTTCTTCAGATGGCTTGAAAATGTCCCTGTTTCCCTCTTCTCCTCCCAATTTCCCCTTTGGTCCCCAGCTTACTACAGTGGCTGCAAATGGAATTCAAAGTGCAAAAATAGTTTTCATTCAACCCAGCAAACAGGAGAGAGAGCAGAATCTTGTTCTTCCCAGTAGGCTTCAGGCAAAAGCAAATTGCTGCAACCTCTCCTAGCTTGTGTGTTTTTTCCTCATTAATTGCTTTTGTCATCTTGATCTCATTCTGATTTTGCTTGGTCATATGTGTCCTGGTTTTTATCTGTGAAATGTTGGAGGATTTAGGATTGCAACACTATGAGACACTTCCATGTGTACAGTGACTAAGATGTGGAATTTCAAACAGATCACAAACCTGCAAAGAGACCAATCTACCACATTTTTCTGTTCTATAGGCCTTCCAAATCCATTAAGACAGTCTCTCCCCAACCCCCAATGAGAAAAGTCTTGCTTCATCACAGCTGCTGAATGCTTTCAGAAGCACACATTTGGTTCTGACCTGCAAATAAAATGGCACTTCTGTTCTGCTTATTTTTTCCCTGAATATTGACACCTCTGGCTACATAAAACTGGATGTGCAATGTGACAGCTGTCAAGGTCAATAAGAGTTATAGTGAATTGCTGAGTAAGTGCTGCTTGCACAAATTAAAGCCGCTTAAGGACAGCTTCAACATGCACAAATATGCAGCTTATTCAAAATGCGTTTGAACTTCCAAGAATCAACTTGTGAGTGATTTATCTCCTGCTACCTGCAGATAAGTTATGTGAAGCAACATGATTAAATCAAAGGCGACTTGCTGAACCCTAGGGTTATGCCTTGCACCTCAGACAACTGAGAAGAGGCAGGCTAGGATAGAAATTTTTATAATAATTCTACCTGAGAAAAATATTGTGATCCACTACAAGCCATAGAATGGAAGGAGGATGGGAAACATTTGCCCCTTCATATGTTTGAATTTCAGCACTCATTAGAGATTATGGACATTGTAATCCAAATCAGACGGAATACCAAAATTATGCCATCCTGGAAACACCAGTATACTGGAAATTTATAGGAAACACCAAGGGAGATACAGGTGTACAGAAAACTAATGAGATCAAGATACAACACTTTATAATGCATTTACAATGTCCCCAAAGGCTAGTGTGATAGAGAAAGCTAAGCGTGTATAGCCAAGTCCTTTTGGCCATTGTCTGCTCCATCTATTCCAATTTTAGCTAAGGTTGAATTTGTAAATGTGACACCAAACTGCAAAAGCCAGTGGTAGCTCTTGTGTTATTTGTACCTTTCTAACACTTTTTTAATACTTTGAGATTGCTGAGTTGCTCCGATCCACAGCCTGTTTTTTTTCAAGGCAGAAAAAGGTGACATCAGATGACATTATTAATAGTATATTTCCCAGTTTTGTAGAGACAACATACTCCACAAATCAGTTAAGCCAGAACCATAAACTGATAAATAGCTATTTTGCATACTTTGCTTTACCTGTATGCCCAGCCAGATTACAAAATAAATGGGATGACCCTACTGTTTTTTTCTTTAAAAATATTTATTGATTTTAAAATATACAAGACAAATGTACAAAAGAGAATATAACAAAAAAAATAATAAAAAAATAAAAAAACTATAAAAATAGGTGACTTCGAATTGAGTAATCGCTTAACTCATAGAGGGCTTTTCATCTCTTAACTCACTGAATCTTGCTTTCAATCTTAAACCAAATAATATTAACACTTCTGGTCTGTATTTGATACTTAGTCTGCCATAATTCAAAATGAGAGAATTTCATTGCTCTTTGTAGATCAGCCCTTTGTTTGCAAGAACATTTGTTTACAGTCCTTTTTTTTCTCCGTAGAGCTAAATTTCTTCATCATCAAGCATTAACGTCTTGTTTCTGTTCCTCCCTAGCTAGTGGGGGAAATGCAGTAATATCTAATTTAAATAAAACATAAGAGATAAAAGAATTGCTCCCACATATACTTATACCTATGCATGCAAGTCTACACATATACTCTAAATAATTTTTAAACTCAGCCTTATTATCATTTTCATTATTAGTTAGTAGTGTCTTAATCCTTTTGTTGTTGATGATGTTGTTACCATCATGATTCCCACTCTATCCCAAAATCTCTTACTTTACTGATTCCTCAACAAAGATGAGATTTTCAAATGGTTGCCATTATTTATCTATTTTGTCAATTGTTTTATTATCATAGATGTCAGTTTATCCATAGTTTAATTTCCTCAATTTTACTTATCCAATGTTTTAGTTTTGGGGGTTCTTCTGTTTTCCATTCTCTAGCAATAAGTAATCTAGCTGCTGTTACTAAATATCTTAGAATTCACCAATATCTTTTCTTGTTCCTTGTTGAGTACTGATGTCATGTTGAGAAGATACAGTTCAGCTGCAAAAGGTCATTATATCTTTAATCTCTCTTGTACGATTGAATGAATTTGTGTCCAAATTTTTTTAACTTGGCTGCAGTTCTGCCACAAGTAATTTAGGTTCCAAACAGACAGGCCAAAATAAAGCTGCTTCGGGTCACTTTGGAGGTATGCTGTTTAAATGATGCATGCGTCCTAAGAGTCTGGAAGCTGCGCAAAAGCTGTGCTCCAGTCCTTACGACTGGAGTGTGGCTTTGGCGTGGCTTCCAGCCTCTTAGGACACATGCATCATTAAACAGCATACCTCCAAAGTGACTCGAAACAGCTTTATTTTGGCCTGTCTGTATGGGGCCATAGTGATCCAGTTTCTGTATGGCATTTCCAACACCCACCACTTCTCTCTCTCTCTCTCTCTCTCTCTCTCACACACACACACACACACACACACATATTGAGTCTTGTTGGTGTGAAATACCACTTGTTTGAAATTTGTATAGGCCTAACAGGCTTTTTTGGCAGCCCCCAAATCCTTATAATTGTTGTTAGCCTTCAAGCCATTTCTGATTTACGGCAACCTTTAGGAAGTTTCTTGGTTAAGTTTCTTGGGAATTGTCTTTGCCTCCCTCTCACACACACACACACATACTGAGTCTTGTTGGTGTGAAATACCACTTGTTTGAAATTTGTATAGGCCTAACAGGCTTTTTTGGCAGCCCCCAAATCCTTATAATTGTTGTTAGCCTTCAAGCCATTTCTGATTTACGGCAACCTTTAGGAAGTTTCTTGGTTAAGTTTCTTGGGAATTGTCTTTGCCTCCCTCT
>NC_056522.1:230815439-230911559 GCF_019175285.1 Sceloporus undulatus
GAAACTGAGACAGTGTGACTTGCCCAAGGCCATCCACTGGGTTTCCATGTCTGAGTGGGGATTCAAACCCTGGTCTTCAATGCTATAGTCCAGTGCTCAAATCACTACACCTCACCGCTCTCCCAAAGCCTATGCAGTCTCAAACAACCTTTTCTCGGGAGTAAAAAAATGCTCCAAAGATCATATACCATTCCTGGAGGCCTTCAAAAGCTGCAGATAAGGTTAAAACACCCATACCCAAAATAGCTCCAAATACCCCCCCCCCTCAGAAAAAATGGTTGAGATTAATCTGGGAGTTGCAACCAGAAGCAATTTCTGACTTTCAGCCCAAATAATTTGGTGCCCAAATAATTTGGTGCCCAACCATTAGAGACAAAGCATACATAAATATATAGATATAGAAACACATACATCAAGAATCAAACATTTCTGCTTTTCTGGTTTCCATCCTTCTTAGGGATTAGTCCAGGTGCAAGCTAAAATCTTCACATCACTTGTTACAACACCTTGCCCATTTTGACTCAAAACAGAGCATGTAGACATAGATCGACATCTATTCTACATTCCCTTCTCTTGTCTTCCTCTCACAAACAACCAGCTTTTTGCAAAATCTCCTGATGGAGAGGTCTGCACATCACAAAATCTCACACACATTTCTGTGTCCTTTTGGTTGACTTAATTAAGACCTTTATGAATATGACAATATTAACACTAATATGTCTTTTGGAATATTACAACATATGCAGTTCTCCTCGATGAAAAACAAAAGCAAGAAAAGCTTCAGTATCTCACACACACACCGAGCAAGTATCTACAGCCAGGATTTTAGACCCTGAAAATAGAATGTTATAATGGAAATGGTGCTGACACACACTTAAATGAGGTGCTGTGAGTAGTCACACTGCAGTAATTACAATGAAATAAGTGTTAAGAATGGCACAAGGGGGAAGCTAAGGAAAAGGCTCTCTTTCTTTCGCTATCTCCTTCAGACTTTAGCTTACCCTACTAGTTTACAATTACCAAAAGAAATATTGCAAGACACTTTGTTCCTTGTTCGTTACATTTCTGTTCAAAAGCTGTAATTGACCCACAGAGAAGAAGAATCATCATTTTTAAAAAATATATTGACATTCATGGAACCTAAGATGGCAGTTGCAAAATCTTACATTTATTTAGTGCCTATAATGTCTTCCAAGATTTTGTAATTCATCAGCTCCATTATAGTAGTCCTAACCTGAGGCCTGATTAAACTGGATTTTTCTGTCTGTCTAGGACTGCTAAGGCAGGTGTTAGAGAGGGTAAGGACTGGCAATTCAAGTCTTGGTAGGTTGCTTTCAGTTTGGTGGGTCATAAATTATGGAAATTTAAAGTGCGAACAAAAAAAGTAGAAGCTTTGTTACTTCCATACTAGATTCAGTAGAAGGCATTCAATAGCAGCAGAAAATCCAGGCGGGTTATAGACCGCCCTCAAGCGGCCATTCTCCCGCCGTCGCCATTCGCTGTGGAGGGAAGCCCCAGCGGCCAGACTGTGAGGCTTCCCGGCGCAGCGAAAAAGGAGCGCCGAAATGGCGCTCCTTTTCAAAACGCGGAAGTGGTGCCACGAGGGGTGAAGCACGCCCTCGCGGCATCACTTCCGCTGCGACACATCTGGACGCTATGCATCCAAGATGTCAAAATGGCGGCGCCCATGTAGATGGGCACCGCCATTTACGATGCGCTCCGTGCGTGTTGGGGCCAGGGCCAGTTAGGAAGGGGTGACTCTTCCTAACCCTAACACGCCCCTTCCTAACCCTAGCACGCACGGAGCGCGTTGTAAGTGACAGTTTGTAACCCTCCTTTGTCATCTTAATAGATACCCTTTCATACAATAAATACAATAAATTAGATCTCTATTTATTTAGGAAATTGCAAAATGCCCTAAACATTTTTCTCTCTGAAAAACATACCATTTTTATGATGACAATGATAATTCAGACATTGCTTACGAATTTTGATCAATGCAGGGGCAGGCAAGCTGCTAGAAGAGCAACCAGAATGGTAAAGGAACTTGAAACTAAACCCTGCAATGGTTGGGGACATTTTATGTGTTTATATGTTTAGCTCAGAGAAGGCTAAAAAGTGATAGGATGATATTGTTGTGTACGTTCAGGCTGCTTCTGACTTATAACAACCTTAATGTGAACCTATCAAAGGGTTTTCTTGTTCAAGTGTTTGCCTTTGCCATCCTCTGAGGCTGAGAGAGCATGGCTTGCCCAGAGTAACCCATTAGGCTTCCAGGGCTGAACAGGAATCAGACCTCAGGGCATTTCTACACAGTCCAAATAAAGCAATCTCATCTTGTTTCCACAGTGAGCAGGCCCAAACAATGAAAGGGAAAAAGTAGGGTTTATTCTGGATTTAAGCAGACAATCAGGATGAGTGTGTGTGGATTGTGCTTGATAGTTACATTGGTGTATGGCCGAGGGTGGGAGGTTTTGGTAGACAAGACCAGCTGAGTCCAGCAAGCCTAGTGGGTGTTCCTATGTTTTCCTACTTTGATGTATGTTCAGCCATGAGTTAAGTGGTAAGCGGTTAGCTACACCACTTTCTCCCCCTCCCTACTGAGTGTTGTATTTGTTTTTACTGTTTTTATTCTTCTCCCATCAGATCCCCCCACCTGATCAACATTATGCCGGCTTCGTTTTCACTTCAATAAATGGAGAACACTTTTCCTCCCCTCCCAATCATTCACCTGCTCACTCATGTGGAGATCTGCAATATATGTATGGGGGGATTAGGAAAAGGGAGTACATGAGATCTCTATAAGAATGAGCAAGTGAATAATGAGGGAGAAGAGCAGAGGAGATGAAGAGGGTCTTCTTGGTGGCTACTCCCAAATTTTTGAACTCCCTCCCTAGAGAGGCCAGGATGGCTCCATCCCTGTTCTCATTTCACTGGCAGGTAAATGTTTGTGCTGTCAGGCTTTTTCATTCTGGTGGAGATGGGGTTTTTAAGTACTGTGACATTCAGATTTTAAGGTTTTTAATATATTATACTATATTAATTTTATAGGCGTGGGATGGACCACCTGAAAAGGGCGGCCTGCCACAAGGGTTAATTTCTTCTGGAGGGAAGCTGCAGCCACCAAACCATGTGGCTTCCCTCCACAGGAAAAAGAACCCAGAAAAAACAGGTTGCTTTTGACCAAAGGTGCCACTGGCGCACTCATTACGTAAGTGCCGTGTGGTGACGTGCGGATGCCGCGCAGCGCTTACGTAACAATGGCAGTGCCCATATACACATAGTGCCACCATTGTTACGATGCCATGCCATGTTAGGGTTAGGGACCACGCGATTGCTGCGCGGTTCCTAACCCTAAAATCGGCACCAGGACGGCACTTTTGCATGATCTGTACCGCACTAAAGGTTGATTTTTTTAAATATTAGATTTATATTTTTATTGTTTTTGTATTTTTGCTTTGTTTTAAATTTGTTGTTATCTGCTTTGAGTCCCTATATCAGGAGAAAGATTAGATATAAATAAATAAAATATAATAAATGTGGAAGATGGAGTTAGTTTAGTAGTCATCTTCATTGGCAAGTTCTCCTTCACTGAAACAAGGATTTACTAGCACCTGCTATGCTGCGAATGCTTTAACTATAGATTCCTATACCAGTTGTGGGCTGATCTTGATGCTCTTGAGATGCCTTCTGATTCTATAATACTATGATTTTATGCTAGAATTAGTATAGACCCACCATTAATAGTAGCAATGGTTTGGAGAATGATACTGATGCTAACATAAAGTTGCTGCTGTTATTTTGTTGTTTTTGTTACAAATATTTTATAGCTTTGGGATGATCTAAACTTTGCCTGATTTCTCATCTGGCCAAACAGTTATAAATAATCCAAAATCACTTTTTATTTATGCTAGATGAAAATCTTATTGAGGCTATTGCTCATCCTGAAGATATGTCAGCAACAGACTCCATCAAGGAGAAGCCTTTTTTATTTATGCTCCTAGGATGACATTTATAATCTGACTAACTGTGCAGGATCCATAGTATGGAAGCAAACATTGGAAGAGGAACAGCTGTCTAACCCCTGTAGTT
The DNA here is from genome assembly GCF_019175285.1 of Sceloporus undulatus. Taxonomy (NCBI): domain Eukaryota; kingdom Metazoa; phylum Chordata; class Lepidosauria; order Squamata; family Phrynosomatidae; genus Sceloporus; species Sceloporus undulatus. The sequence goes on from NC_056522.1 coordinate 230,819,532, forward strand.
CTTGTGATGAATTTATGGAAGTGTTAACTATGTATTGGGGCCTGGAGAATAACATATAGCAGTACTAATACCAAGTTGGCATAGTTAAATTACATTGAGAGATTGCTTTGTAATATGTTCTCCTTTGATTCATGCCATACTGAAACCTGCATGCAACACTGTTGTTCAAATACAGCGATGCTCAAATATTTGCTGTAAATATGTTGAAATTGAAAAGTTCTAAGCCAACAGTCTCCCTTGTCATTGTAAATATGTTTAATTACTTGCAACTGAACTGTATATTCTTTCCCTATTTACTTTCTTTCAGTTTATTTCGCCTTCCTTCTTTTGTTATCCATGTGTCAGTTTTTAAGCTGTAACCACCTGTCCAGTGGTAAATCATAAAGAAGGAAGGCATCTTGGCCCTCATCCAGCCTCACTCCTAGTCTTTGCAGAAAGCAGCTACAGCATCTCTGTCAGATGGCCATCCAAACTTTTCTTAAATACAGCCTCATCCAGCAAAGAATCCCCCACCTCCCAATGCAGTGTGTTCGACTGGGAAGTTTTTCCTAATGTTTAGCCACAATCTACTTCTCTGTGGTTTCCACTCATTTTTGGACTAGTCTAGAGAGTAGAATGAGAACCAAGGTCTATTCCATCTTCCACATGATTGTCTTTCATATATTTAGATACCATAGTTATCCCCTCCATCTTTAATAATTCTTCTTCTGTCATAATGTATGAGTTCTATGGAGTGGTCTTCAAAGGATTTAGTTTCCAATGACTTCTCATGCTGGTTGTTCTTTTCTGGATCTGTTTTAATTTATTCATATCCTTCTTAAAATGTGGTACCTAGGACTGTCCTGCATTATTTCTACTTTACACAGATTTGCTGTTCACAAGTAAGCCCCAATGATTTCAGTGGAAATTAATTCCAGGTAAATTAATCCCAGGTAAAGTCTCATAAAGGAGACAGGTGGTGTAGTGGGCCATGATTCTGTAGACCAGGATTTGAATTCCCACTGTTCCATGGAAACCCACTGGGTGACCTTAGGCAAGTAACCTACTCTGTCTCAGAAAACCTCATGCCTTAGGGTTGTCATAAGTCAGAAATAACTTGAAAGCACACAAAAACAACAGCAACGTCTCGTAAGATTGTGAGTAATTGAACAAATAGGAAAGAAAGAACAGGAAGGGAAAGAAGAGATGGAGAACTGGAACTATTTCACAAGAGTTTCTCTTCTACCTATCCACCTCTGAGTTCTGGTTATTTTTGGCTTGCTCCTGTTCAGTGGTGAGCTGAGCAGTGGAAGTCAAGCCAAACTATACCTCTTTGCCTGGTTCTGCCCCCGTTTGCCTCTGATTGAACTTTGATATCAAACCCTTCCATCTTGGAAGGGATGCCTTGTCATGTTGGCCTGGAAAAAAAAGCACCCCAGTGCGATTTAGCCAAGAAGCACTAAGGGCACATAGACAGAAAGGTATCCTTTGAAATTCAAATATATTATTTTGATTTTAGAGACATAAACGGCTCTGGTACATGTCAGCCATTTGGAAATCGAAGAGGCAGGCCATTTTTTGTTTTGGGCTGGATACATTTTATTGCCTTTGGTTCCAGAGTTCTGATCTTTCTTCCTCCTGGAAAATTCCATACCAAGATTCCCAAAAGCCTGCCCCCCCCCCAAATAAAACATGCAAAAAGAGATGTTTTGGCTCTCATTTTTAGGTTTGGGTGAAATCAGGCAGTTATGCTGTCAGGTTTCATCTAGGTTCCTCTGATTGCTAGCCACTCCCATGTTTTAGGTAGTGATATGAGTTCAACCCACTCTGCAGTCCCTCTAATTTCAACTCCTGGCCTCTGAACTGGTTACGTATGGTCCCATCCTTCTAATCTCTATCCCATTTAACCTACCTTCATTAGCTCTTGTATGGGTGTGTGAGTGGGTGCCTTTGTGTGAATTTTGCAACCCTTTTGCTATATCAATAAAACTACATTTTCACCCTGCACTCTGGAATTCTAGTGTCTGCACATGGTATAAAAAGGTAAAAGATCCCCACTCTTAAAGTTACTAAAAGCCTTCTCATTGCCCCCTTGAGCTAATTAATTAATTCCCTATTAGAGTCAATTTTGGAACAACTTAGGTAACAGGCAGGATTTCATTTTTAACTCTGTTTGATTAGCCCTTTGAAAATGAAGAGCATGAATACTTGTTCATTGGAACACAAGTGAAGCAGAAGTACAACAGCTGTGGATCCACCTAACAGAAGCTCTGGTGGCACAGTGGTTACATGCCTGTACTGCAGCCACTCACTCACAAACCACAAAGTTGTGAGTTCAGTTCCAGCCAGGGGCTCAGGGTCGACTCAGCCTTGCACTTTTCCGAGGTCACTAAAATTAGTACCTAGCTTGATGGGGGGCAATTAGCTTACAGTTGTAAACTGCTTAGAGACTGCTTAGTGTGGTATGAAGCAGTATATAAATGAAGCTGCTATTCCTATCATCTAGCCTAAATGGATAATTTGTTAACAAGGATATCCTGGGAAAATTTGTCACATGCCTTGTTGAAGCAAGTTATACTATGTCTGCAGGCTAGTAGTAGCTCTGTCAAACACCAGTTCTTGTTAACCAATACCTTATCTTTCCAGATGTTGACAGATCAACTGCTTTAATAAACTGTTTTGATTTTTGATTGGTGTGAACATTGGACTGAGTGGTCTGTAATTTTCTGAACCTACTTCTCCCACCCTGCTTTCTAGAAGACACAGACATTTGCCTGTGTCTAGGCTTCCAGCATCTCACCTTTCTCCAGCAGTTTTCAAAGACTACAAGTGGTGTCTCTGAAATAATGCACACAAGATCCTTCATTTCAAGTACTATGGACTCTATAAGCTTATTCTTCTCTGCAAATCCTCATTCAGTCATTTGGCCTACGTTGTCCTGGCTATCCTTTTTTATATAATTTCTCCCTTGTGGGAGAAGGCTGAAACAAAATAGGAGCCAAGCAATTCTGCTTCTTTCTATTGCCTCTAATGATCCCATATCTTCCTTTAAGTGTGGACCTGTGCTTTCCTTGATCCTCTTCTTGCTTCTAATATGGTTGAAGAAACCTTTTTTGTTCTTTTTAGGCTTAATCCTTTTAGAGCATTCAGTTTTCTGACAGCATCAGGTTTCTTTATTGTATTACTTCTTCTATTCTCTACACATCGCTTTTTGAACGTCGACTCATCAGAAAGCTCCCTGTGAAGTCATACTTTCTACAAATGTTCCTAATTTCTCCTTCTTGCTAAAATAGTTTCCAAATGTGCTTTCAAGTTTTCAGATTGCAGTATTTCCAAACCTTTTTCCCTTTCAGAATTTACAACCAAGGGGTCTTACTTTTTTGAGTTTTTAAATTTTTATTATTGTTATTATTAATTTTAAAAAGTAACCTCTGAATTAGGCATCCAACTAAGCTCCATTTTCACACACAAATTCCAAAGTGACTTTCCAGTTTCTCCCCAGGTTCCTGTAACTTTCTCTACATTTAATCATTTCCCCTGTCGGTCAGGATTAACTCCAGGATTGCCAGTCACCTTCTATGATTTTCAGAGAGATAAAGTTGCCAGTAAAACAAGTAAAAATGTCTAAGCTATTCCATTTTTTACAATATTAGACTTCCCAAAGAGATCAAGATAGCCAGATCCCCTACTGCTACTCTTGCTATTGCTTAGCACTGTGTAAGTTTTGCCATTTGCTTCATGTCTTTTCCTTGCAGTCCCCCAGAAACTCCTGGTTTGTAGCATGGAGTTTCTCCTTGTGAGAGCACTATCTGTGGTTGTGCAGCATGTGTTCAGCAAATCAAACGGCTGGTTTTACCCTTTCATGTACGGAATTGTTTGGAATAAGGTTGTCTGAAACATATTCCCACCTTTATGAACCAACTTGAGAACATTAAGAAACGTTTCAGTGTCTCTGGCCAGATTCTATCATTAGTGTACATTATGTAACTTTATGTATACTTAAAGAGCCAGCATGGTTTAATGGTTTGAGCACTGAGCTACAACTCTGGAGATCAGGGTTTGACTCCCTGCTTAGCCATGGAAACCCACTGGGTGACTTGGGCAAGTCACACACTCTCAGTCCCAGAAAAGCCCATGATAGGTTGGCTTTACTGTTACCATAAATTGGAAACAACTTGAAGGCACACCACAATATTCAGTCAGCCCTCTATATCCATGGATTCTGCATCCACAGATTCCACCACCCCAGACTTGAAAATATTACCTCTAAGAAAAGAAAATTGATTTTGCCATTTTATATAGGGGATGTCACTTTACTACAGCACTGTATATAATGGGAGGAGCATCCATGGATTTTTGTACTCACAGCAGATCTTTGAACCAAACCCCAGTGGATACCAAGGGCCCACTAGCTACGAACCAAAGGATCTAAGAAACCCAGTTAAGGAATTGCAAAGGTGTGTAACAGGACACTGGCAAGAGTGTATCAATGCATGTTGGCACCACATAGCTGGTGTCCCATTGTGCATTTCTCCTGATGAGTATCAGTTCCCTGGCTGGTTCTCCTATGTAATGACATAGCAGCACCCCTTTACTGGATACCCAATTCTATGCCCAATTCTAATTCCCACCGATGTAAGTCCACTTACAACAATGTAAGGCCCCAATAGAAATCCAGCCTATTATTTATTAATGTCTTCAAATCATTCTTGAACACTTACTGTATATACTCATGTATAAGTCTAGAAATTTTAGTCAAAAATTGACCCTAAAACCTAGGTCGACTTATCCATGGGTGAATGAAAATTCTGTATTTTAACTCTTATTAAAAAGGGAACCATCTCCTGGTGAAAGGCAAGAGAGCAATTTGCCCTAGCATTGACCTCCCTCTATTCTCTCTTCCATCCAGCCTTTAGTGTGATCCAAAACAGTTATGCTTGCCATAATTTTGTAGGTTCGTTGGCACTGTTTTCCTTTGCTTCATCATTTAGATCTATTGTTGCATGTGCTCAAGTTTCACCCTTATCCAAGAGTCATATCAAAATCCATAATTTTGCCCCCAAAACCTGCCCTCAACTTATACATTATATTCGAGTATATACGGTACTAGAAACCAGATGTCCAAATTGAGACTGTCATATTTTGGACATATCTTCAGATTACATAATGTTAAATAATTTGGAAGATAGCAGGCAAAGAGAAATATCACATTACAGGTGGATTAATACAACCAAGGAAACCAAGGCCCTAGGTTTACAAGAGCTGAGCAGTTGTCAACTTCTGTCCATAGGGTCACCATACATAAAAGTCAGCTTCATAACAAATAACAACAAAGATCAGTTCCATTGCTAGACATGTTGGTGGCCCTAATACGATTTTTTTCAAAACTCATTTATTTCACATTGCCCTCCCTTATATAAATGGTATCTAATTATAGAAGCGTTATTAATATTTACTTTATTATAGGCTTCTGTTTTCTTAGTACTTAATAAATAATTCTTAATAATTAATAATTTCTTAATACTTAATTGTCCTAAGCCTTGAATTTTTATGCTTTGGTCTTATAACATTTGAATTCATAACTTGGCTCTTAAAGATTATTCTTTAATTTCATAAAATAAAAAATTCCCTTGAAAATTATAAAAATTACAAAATTAAAACATAGCTATAAAAGCATGTATAAAATAGATGTAAAGATTCTAGAAACTTAAAATGCAATTAAACTATCCTTTTAATCAATAGCAACTGAACTATCATCAAACAACTTGTAAAACAAATTCATTGAAAAGACAAAATGAAAATGCCTTTTCATTCAATGTTAAAATGTATTCAATAATGTTTGCTGTCAAGACCATATTGAATAAATAAATACAGAGATGCAGAAATAAGACTCTGGTTTTTGAAAGACTATATACGAAAAACACAAGGACAGTTTCTTTTTCCTCACTTTTTAAACCTGAGCTTCAACTTGACTGGCTGACATTCAGCTCTCTGGTTGTGGCACTGCAAACTCTGAAGAATGGCCAGAAAAAAAATACAGCATGACTGAGCCAAATTTTTTCTTTGAAGACTGCAGGCGACATTCAAAGGAGGAACTCACACGTGTCCCCCTGTGGTGATGCGATGCATGAGCTGGCCTAGATTTCACAGTGAGGAAGTGTTGTATAAGTTCATGCCATGCACACAGACCTACATGTGCAAAAACAGGACTAACGCCTTCCTCTTTTGCCACTTTCCCAATGTGCAAAGCCACCTTGTGTTGGAACAATGGATTTGAAAAGAGACTAATTGAGACAAGGTACTATAAATAAGGCTTTATCTATAAACACTTAAAATGGTAACAAACAATATATGCAACAGTATCATACAAAACCCATATATACAAAAGATACAAAATAAACCATAGTAATAATGCTAAACATAATAAAAACAAATAGCAAATAATAATGCAAACTATATAATACAATCAAATAACACAAGTATAATGCAACAGAAAAGAAGGCTAAGAATAGAGTGAGCAAGAGAGGGAGAGAGAGAGAGGCTCACTACAAAGCTAGCCTTATTAAGGCTCAAAAGTTGCATATACAGCTGTAGGTCATCTGTGTTCTCAGTAGCTCTCCATTAACCCTGTAATGGTTATTAACCCTATAATGGCTCAAGTGTAGAGCTTGTTACTATTCCAACACTTGGGCAAGGTGTGCCTGAACACAACTTGAAGTATACTTTATGTGACCTAACATCAAAACAGAATAATAAATTCTTGATACAGGGTGAAGAATAAATATTTTGATTAACAATTGTTTTTAATACTTATGACATTAAAAGACTACAGTGAAATTAACAGGCTGCACTAGTAGTAAGCTTACCAATACCTAATTGGAAACCATGCAAAAGGATCTTGTAGCATCTAATTATGCAAAAGAAGTTGTAGTGTAAACTTTCGTAGATTAGGTCTATTTCTGTAGATGCATGGAGACCAAGCAGACCTAGTCTACCAAAGCTTATGCTACAACTTCTTTCACACAGTCAAAGGTGCTACAAAATCCCTTTTCATATTGGTATTCCAGACTAACATGGCTATGTCTCTGGATTCTAACTGAAAAGTGTTTGTGTTCTTCCAAAAACTTTGTACTTGGTCAAAGCTCCATGAGTTTGTTGGACTCTAGAGATTAGGGTTCGGTTCCACATTCAGCCATGGAAATTCACTGTGTGACCTTAGGTGAATCATACTCTCTCCACCCCAGAAAACCCTATGATAGGTTCACCATGGGGCCCCATAGGTCAGAAACAACTTGAAGGCCAAGAACAACCTATTTAAGGAATCACCTTCTTCCATACAATCCTCCCCGGGCACTCAGATCATCTGAGAGGAACCTGTTGCAATTCGTAAAGACCAGATTGACTGCGACTTCCCACAGGACTTTCTCTGCAGTCGCTCCCATCTTATAGAATGGCCTGCCAGAAGAGACCCATCAAATCACCAACCTAAATAGCTTTAAGAAAGCTGTCAAGATGGATCTCTTCTGGCAGGCCTTCCCGGAATAGCCATGTAAAGATCCTCCCATATATGTGTGTGTGTGTGTGTGTGTGTGTGTGTGTGATGATTCTGCCCACCGTCATTGGATTACTGTTTCCAGATTTTATTGTTTGTAATTTTAATTGTTAGAACTGTTTAATCCTTTTTAAGGGGGGGTTGTATATACTGCTCATTTTAATGTTGTACGCTGCTTTGATTGTTTTAACAAAAAGTGGGATATAAATAAGTTTTATTTATTTATTATTATTACTACTACTACAACAACAACCTGCATCAGATGCATATACACTACTAAAAGGATTCCAGACTATACATTAGTGGAGAGGTTGAATCCCAGATAATATTCTGGATGCTGCTGCCACCATCATTTAGCAGGAAAAGATAAACCCACAAACACCAGCAGCCCATAGGCTGTGAGAGGTTCTTCAAGGGTGTAACTATGAGGAGGTGCACAAAATGGGAACATTGTCCCCAAAATAACAATTCTGACATCCCAAATGAAATTTTCCTTCAGCCCTCACATTTCTAGCATTCCAGTAATTTTAAAACTTCACTAGAGCAAAAAGAAATACAGTTTAGACATCCAAAGAAAAGGGACAGTCAAAGCTGCCAAGGGAGTGGAAAGACTGCAAACATAAGAGTTGTATGTGTGAATGGTTTTCGATGTCTCAATCTCAACAACGCTAGAAATCTGGAGACTGAAGGAACATTTCATCTGGGGCAGACATCCTTATTGGAGGGGCAATGCCATCATTTTGCTCTCCTTTGCAGCTACACTGCTAGTGGCACTGCAGAATAACCCCCTTCACACATATATCCCTGTGTCCATAAGCAACTAATGTCTATAAACAACTGATGTCTACATGATAGTTCATACAGCCCCCATCCTGCATTCAATGTATTAGTGTCTAAGGAGAAACATTTCTTTCTATTATTCTCCTACTGTCACCATTGCTGCCTGCATACTCTCTTCAGTTGCAGTCAGAATAGGTATTCAGATGAACATGTGGCTGAGAAGGAGTTATGGCAAGCAAATATTATTGGTAGTGAGTGTCAGGCTAGCCAGCATGACCCTGCAGTTCCTTCTTGCATTGACTGAATGTGTGCAGTACATAAAGGGAACAATCTTCACTATATGTGGTAATTACAGGAATAAAAAACACAACCTCCCTAGATATTTAGCCAGGCTGGATAAGCTCTCAGAAAGCTTTATTTGAAAGAGCTCTCTTAAAAGAATACAAACTTCCTGCTCTATTGGCTTGAAAATAGCAATTGGCAGACTTCAAACTTTTAGGTATTAGAACAGAACATGGAGAAACCGAATGGTTTCCAATTGGCAAAGGGGTCAGGCAAGGCTGCATCCTTTCACCCGATCTTTTAAATTTGTATGCAGAACATATTATAAGAAAAGCGGGCATGGACACAGGAGGAGTGAAATGGAACATCAGCAATCTAAGATATGCAGACGACAATAGACTATTAGCAGAAAACATCAAAGACCTAGGGGCCGTTTCCACTGGGGTATAACGCGGGTTACGAAGCTAATTCAGAAAGTAGCGTGCCCATTTGAACCCGATTTAAACCTAGAACGGTTCTAGATCACCCCGCATGCGTTCCCATTTGAAATCGATTCATTTTTTGGTTCTTTTTATAAACCGCGTTAAAGGCGTATAACCCGCGTTAAAAAAATAGAAGGGTCGAACCTTCTATTTTTTCCTTGATTCGGGATAGGAATCAGGTTATTTAAATGGGAACGATCAGCCTCTGAAATCGGGTTAGCTGGATGGGAGGAGCGGAGCGATGGGCCGGCTTGGGGGAGTTGCCCTTTCTGTCCCCATCCGTCATGGCCAATGCCATCTTTTGCTTCCCTCGCCCCTTTTTTCTGCTGCGGTCTTTCAATAAGAGATAAGGATTTTTTTATTTTTATTTTATTTTAATGGTTTACAGGCGCTTAATCTCTTCAGCATCCGTGCCACTCAAGGAGAGGGTTGCTGCACAGCAATCTCGGGGGAGATAAGGAAACCCTGTGTGTGTGTGTGTGTGTGTATCAATGAACACCATTTGTAATGGAGGGGAAGAGTGCTCCCTCCCTGGGCTGTCTATAGAGCCATGAAGTGGGGATCCGTCCTGCAAAACCCATCATAGTTCCTCTGGAAGGAGCTTTCCCTAAGCAAGCAGCCTCCGCCAGCCTCTCTGGGGTCTTTTTTCAAAGGCAGCAGCCTAGCAGAAGTGCTTTGGGGAGGCAGTTTCTCTCTCCCCTCAACCATCCTTCCCCATGGATAATTGCAGGACTCCCCTTCCTTCGAAGGGAGAGACCAGAGAGGGAGGAAAAAGGAAGGAAAAAAATCTGTCTTCAGAATTCACCCTGCAAGCGCAGGCTCCCAGCTGTGGGCAAAGCTACCCCTCCTTTCCCTCCTAAACACACACACAGCCTCGCAGAGCAGAGGAGTAACCCAAAACCTTCTGTCCTGTCCTCCCCCCAGGAGACAGAAGGAAAAAAAAATGCAAGCCTGCTCTTTGTTTGAGAAGGAAGGCTGTTCTCCCTTTCCTCACATCTTATCCTTCCCTTTCCCGCTGCACTTTAAGTGCCTCCTCATTGGCTCTTTTATAAAAAAACCGCAAAATTTAAAAGTGACGTTTTGATGACGTTGCTTTGATTGACAGCCCCAAAATGGTGAGTGGGAACGAAATAAGGCTAAAACCGGTTTATATATACACTGTTTTATTTGAATAGGAACGCAAGCGGATCACTTAAAGCGAATTAGTTGGTAAATGAGAACGAAGAAAAAAAAGCGGGATAAGACCAGGGTTATTTTGAATCGGTGTTATTTAAAACGGTGTATTTTAAATCATTGTAAATCACAAGTGGAAACGGCCCCCTAGAACACCTTCTGAGGAAGGTCAAAGAAGAAAGTGCAAAGGCAGGCTTACTATCGAACATAAAGAAAACAAAAATAATGAGCATGGAGGAACTTCACAAGTTCATCCTAGACAAGAAGGAAATATAAATAGTAAAAGAATTTTCATAACTGAGATCAAATATTGACCAGACTGCAGATTGCAGTCAAGAAATCAGATGAAGACTCAGAATGGTGGGGGCAGGGGGGAGCTATGAAAGAACTCGAAAAGCTTCTCAAGAGCAAAGATATTCAACTGAGCACAAAAGTTAGAACTGTACAAGCAATTAGAATCATAGAATCATAGAATTGTAGAGTTGGAAGAGACCACTAGGGCCATCCAGTCCAACCCCCTGCCATGCAGGAAATCCAAATCAAAGCATCCCTGACAGATGGCCATCCAGCCTCTGTTTAAAGACCTCCAAGGAAGGAGACTCTATCACCCTCTGAGGGAGTGCATTCCACTGTCGAACAGCCCTTACTCTCAGGAAGTTCCTCCTAATGTTCAGATGGAATCTCTTTTCCTGGAGCTTGCATCCATTGTTCCGGGTCCTGTTCTCTGGAGCAGCAGAAAACAAACTTGCTCCCTCTTCAACATGACATCCTTTCAAATATTTAAACAGGGCTATCATATCACCTCTTAACCTTCTCTTCTCCAGGCTAAACATCCCCAGCTCCCTAAGTCGTTCTTCATAGGGCATGGTTTCCAGGCCCTTCACCATTTTTGTCGCCGTCCTTTGGACACGCTCCAGTTTCTCAATGTCATTTCTGAATTGTGGTGCCCAGAACTGGACACAATATTCTAGGTGGGGCCTGACCAAAGCAGAATACAGTGGCACTATTACTTCTCTTGATCTAGACACTATACTTTTACTGATGCAGCCTAAAATTGCATTGGCCTTTTTAGCTGCCGCATCACACTGTTCACTCATGTTCAACTTGTATTCTCCATTACCATATATGAATGTGAGAGACAGACAGTTAAGAAAATGGACAAAAAGAGAATATATTCATTGGAGATATGGTGCTGGAGAAGAGTGCTGAAGATACCATAGACAGCAAAAAGAACAAATAAATGGGTCCCAGAACAGATCAAACCTGAAATTTTCGTGGAGGCAAAGATGACTAAACTCAAGCTGTCATACTTTGGCCATATCATTAGAAGGCATGAACCATTAGAAAAGACAATAATATTATGAAAAGTGGAGGGAAGTAGAAAGAGAGGAAGACTGCATGCTACATGGATGGACTCTATTAAGGAAGTCATGGGTATGGATCTGCAAGAACTTAGAAGAATAGTGGAGGATAGGGAGTCCTGGAGATGACTCATCCACTGAGTCACCATGAGTCAAAGGTGGTTAACAACAGCAGCAACAACAAAGAAGCTTCCAAAGTGCTAGGAATGCAGTAAGCAATAGACAGCAGAGAACACATAACCATTTATCACAAGCTGAAGCTTTGTCCTGTTGCAAAACTTATATACATAAAACCCATCTTTGCTTTTATCATACCAGATAGTAATGAGCAGAGACCCAAATACAGTAAACCAGTAAATTATACATCATGTTGGCAGCCTGCTTCTCACTGACTAATGTGCTAGTTTTATTGAAACACCATAACCAGCACCAGACGAATAATCATTTTAACAAATGCTGCCTGTCTCAACATTTAAAAGCAATGTAGCTTGCTAACAAGAGGAAGAGACAAATGTTTCAATTTATTTTGGAATCTGAACACAGATGTTTAGGTGCGGTCTAAAGTGCTGTTATCTCAAGTACATTTTCATCACTCTGACTAGGACATAGATGGTTATCCGGGTATTCTGGCTTCATGGAATGAAAATAATATTTTAAATATTTCTAAAATGGCTTCTGGAGTGCCACTGATTGTTCTTAACTGAATATATACCTAAAACTAGGGATGGAAATATATGCCAAGAAAAGAAAGAACTGTTTGTAAATATGATATGCGAAATGTCAGACCAATTTCACTGCCTGATTAGCAATCCTTTTGAACTTTGTATTCAGTAGAATATAATTTAAAATTGTGGATTTTATCCAGTGTTGTGCAAGTGGACACGCTGCAGATGTTCTTGTTCTCAGGTAAGTCTTTATCCCACATCTGAGATAGTAACAAATGAAGCTATTATTAATAGCGGCAACCAACACCATGAATTGTCCCAGAAAACAACTGGTAGCCAGTGGAGGTCTGTCTGTATCTTGACTGTATCTTACATCAGGTAGCAGCTTGTAAGTACATGTATGATGTAGAAATAATGCAGTATGATACCACTTTAACTGGATGGAGCACTTAAAGTTGTGTCAAACTGCATTATTTCTACACACTCTGTGTCTTCATTTTGCATCTCCTGGAACTCTGAGCCAGTCATTAGGGGAAGCTCAATGTAGTGTGCATTACAGTAGTCAAGGCTCAGTGTAATAAGACATGGATGACTGGTGCCAAGTCAAATTGACCCAGAAAAATCATAGATGATACACTAAACAGAGTTATAAAATAGTATTCCCACCACCATTTTATCCAGGGATATAGTCTAGCACTCCTGAATTAAGAAACTCATGTTTTGGGGTAGGATGCAGTCCCTTTCAGAAAAGGGTTGTGTCCCTGTCCTCTACCAGTCAACAGCAACCCAAGTTTAATTTCACCTTTATCATGATTATAGTGGTGGATGATAGTTAGGTAAGGTGCTACATGTCTATTTATAAATGGCCATTAAATAGAAACAATTAAACTAACAAAACATCAAATAACTTTATTTTTTTAAAAAAAGTTTTATTGAAAATATTAAAAATACAAATGACAAAATTACAAGTGACAATCCAATTACATTATAAAGCAAACCTTTTTATCTGTTAGATATATCTAAATTTCTTTAAATAAACTTCCTGGTACTCCAGATCTCTCCAAAAATAAATCAATTTTAATTTAACTGAACTCTTATCTCTTTACCAACTATCTACCAATGGCTTCTTAATACTTCTAAATAAAGCTTGTATACCCATTATCACGTTACTTTTCTGTATTTATTTTCCACTCCACCCTATACCATTTACTATATGTTATCTATATCACCAACTGTGTTGTTTATATATTTTACTTCACATATTTACCTTCATATTTTCTATATTTCATATTTCTCAATATCATTTCAACTCTTTTGGGATATTCTTCATTACTCCTTCCAAACTAAATGTATTTCATTCCCTTTTTCATTATTAACATATTCCTTCCAAACATTCCATTCCTTATAGAAATTATCTAATGATTTATTATTTACCAAGTAAGTCAGTTTATCCATTTCGAAAAAAATCTAACATTTTCAGTCTCCATCCTTCAATTGTAGGGCATTCTTCTTTTTTCCATTGTTTTACGAACACTGTCCTCGCTGTTATAACAGCAAAGAGAAGAATTTTTCATTTCTTCTTTCCAGACTTAACTTATCCGTCATGTTTAAAAGATATCAAATAACTTTAAAGCTACAAATGCAGCTTTAAAAATAGCGATACTGCACAATGGACAGATAATAATATTAGTCTATACACTAGCTAAATTGGTCAGTTATTGGTCTTTATAATTGGCTGCATGCACCAAGTTAAATTGTATATTTAGATTATACTCAGAATACCTGCTTGTGCAAAAACAAGTCACTCACATTCAAGGATTTCCAAATTTTGCTGTTGTTGTTGTTGTTGTTGTTGTTCTTATCTACCCTTGAGTCAATCTTGATAAAATATCTCCAAGACTCCCTATGCTCCACTGCTCTGCCCAGGTCCTGCAAATTCATACCCGTGGCCTCCTTAATAGAGTCCTTCCATCTAGCATGCAGCCTTCCTCTCTTTCTGCTTCCCTCCACTTTTCCCAGCATTATTGTTTTTTTCAAGTGAGTCATGCCTTCTCATGATGTGACCAAAGTACGACAGCCTCAGTCTTGTCATCTTAGCTTCCAGAGAGATTTCTGGTTTGATCTGCCCTAGGACCCATTTGTCTGACTTCTTGGCTGTTCCTGGTAACATCAGCACTCTTCTCCAGCACCACATCGCAAATGAATTAATTTTTTTCCTATCCGCTTTCTTAACTGTCCAGCTCTCACATCCATACATGGTAATAGGGCATACAATGGCTTGTATGGTTCTAACTTTTGTGCTCAGCCATATGTCTTTAGATTTTAGGATATTTTTTGGTTCTCTCATAGCTGCCCTCCCCATTCTAAGTCTTCTTATGATTTCTTGACTGCAGTCCTCACTCTGATCAATGTTTGATCCCAGGTATGGAAATTCTTTTACTATTTCTATTTCCTCAATGTCTAGGTTGAGTCTGTGTAAATAACAACCCTTTATTATCGTATCTGTTGAACAACCCTTTCCAAACCTGTCATCTTTATTAAATTGGCTATGTAGGTCAAATTATTTTAAGACACAGATAGAGATGTAACAAATAAGGCAAAAATAAAAGTTGAATCCTAAAACTGAATGTTACAAACAAATTAATTATTTTTAAAAAAATATCATAGCAGTCCAAGAAAAATTACATTGTCATAACTGTAATACTGAAACATGATAATATAGGCCATGATAAGAATATAACAACCAAACATGTTTCAGTGTGAAGTCAAAGGCTTTCATGGCTGGCATCCATAGTTTTTTGTGGGTTTTTCGGGCTATGTAGCCATGTTCTAGAAGAGTTTCTTCCTGATGTTTCGCCAGCATCTGTGGCTGGCATCTTCAGAGACATGTTTCAATTAGTAATTTTTCCAGTAGTGTAAAATGTATTTTGTTATACTGAGCTGGAAACTAAAATGGCCTAAAAATCATTACCAAAGCTATGGGACACTAAAAACAACAATTACATTTAGCAAATATCTAATGAGCAATGAAAAAAGCCTAATTAAAATATTTTGAAATAATGCTGACTGTTCAGTAAGAAGACCAGAGCTATTCTGTGTTTTCAAATATTCAGGGGAAAAATAAAAGAGTTAGCACTGAATAGTCCAACCTTTATTGGCTTCTCTTTACTTCTCAGATATGAAGATTTTTGTGGGTGTAGGGGTGGAATCCATACTATTATCAAATTTCCAACAGCTCATATCTTTCCCAGATGCATTAAATATATATAAAAATCCAATATAAAAATTCAAATTCTGATGAATTTTTACAAACAGTATATATCAAGACTCTCTTGAGCAAAATGGCAGGTAACCACAGGTCATGTTCACTGGCTATTTTCAAAAACTAAAGAAGTCAAAGCTTTTCTGTAAAAGTGCAAAAAGGTGGAACAGGTATCATGCTCATTAAACAATCCTGTTGACTGATGATAGCTCAGCAACAATAAGTTAAAATGGTCATGCTCACAGCATGTCATCCCCCTGCTATGCACTGCTGCCAAAACAGTACTATGCCAACGTAAAGGATGCTACACCAGTAGGAGGCACCAACAGGATTCCAGCCTAAGACCCCATAACTCTAAAGAGAGCCAAATCCTGAAAACCTGAATCCTCTGTTCACAGCGTGATCATAACTTCAAGAAGAAAGAGGCAAAAAAGATATGCATAATAACACAGGCTTGAAATGAAGAGTTTCTTTCAATACTGTAGAATGTTTTAACCTATCTTTGGGTACTGAATTTGAAAAACACAATAAAAATGTCATACAATGCACAGTTCTTTCACAAATTAGATATTTCTTTATCAATTGAGTTGTTACTCAGCATTAATTAAATGTGGGTGCTGATGTTCCAGTGCAATTTCTTTTCAGCTGTATCTGCACGGCAGAAATAATCCAGTTTGGGATCATTTTAACTGCCATGACTCAATGCTATGGAATTCTTGGATTTGTAGTTTTGAGAGACATTTAACCACTTCTGTCAGAGAGTTCTGTGCCACAACAAACTACAGTTCCCAAAATTCCACAGCATTGAGCCATGGCAATTAAAGTGACGTCAAACTGGATTATTTCTGCAGTGTGGTTACGGCCTTAGTACTTTTGAGGAGGCTTTTGTGTTTCATGATGATGAATTAAAGTCCTTTGAAAATCTGTTAGACGAATTCAACACCTTTCTTACTCTTTGCAGTATCATTCCACTCAGTCACATATTGAAACACAGAAATATTAAAGCAACTTGAGAAAAAAAACTGTGGGGCAGTACAGACCACCCCTTTCAGGGCGGTCTGTAAGCACCCATTTTTGGTCCGCAGCATTTCCATAGCAACCAAACCGCCCGGTAACGCTGCAGACCAAAAAAGGAGCCGCCTAGAGCGACTCCTTTTTGAGACATCATAAGGGCTGCATCGCAGCCCTTATGACGTCTCTTCCTTTGCATGACATGTGGGTGCTGCGACGCCCACACATCATACATACGCCCCCCATGTGGGTGGGGCGGTGCTGTAATGGCACTGCCCACATGTAGTAGGGCTTGGGACTGTGCAGTTGGTGAGCAGTCACAAACCCTACTATCTCCTGTGTTTGATTGAGCATATCTAAATTCATTTGGAGGTTTCAGCACTATAATCCATTGGCGTATCCAGGACACTGATTCCATTATATAATTTTCTTCATACTTATACTGGATGACTCCAAGCTAATAATGATGATATAACAGATAATATTTTTTCCACTGAGGAAGACAATTGTCGAAACACATTTGGTTTTATCTGTATTTGTATATATGTATGTCACCTGGGACTTCTAGTTTCCAGTATTTTATGCCTATTGGCAAAACTGATATCTTACTGATTTTATCTGTGTCTGTACATTTGTATGTCACCTGGGATTTCTAGTTTCCAGCATTTTATGCCTACTGGCAAAACTATCTGTTTGGGCCCTGTGTATGTTTGAGCATATCTAAAGTCATCTTGGGGTTTATAATATCACATTCCTATAAAACCAACATACATTTTAAAATGTTTTATGACTCTTAGGCCCAAGACAGATGACCAGGAAGCACCGTCATGGGGCCGATAGTAGGATTAGGGAGTGTGCAGCAACTGCACGCTCCCTAACCTTACTACGTGTGGACACTGCCATGATTACGTGGCCCTGCACACATGGGGACGTGTATCCATGACATGTCCTGTGCAATGCATCCAAACAGTGTGTTGCACAGGACATGTCACCATGCCACTAGAGGGCACTTATGGCTCCTTACCAGTGACATGGAAAGGAGCTCTGTTTTGGAGATCCTTTTTGGCAAATGCATTGTTTACGCGGCAACTACATGGCTGCGCCAATGGTGCAGAGGGGAAAGAGGTCACCCCTTTCCTCTGCCCCTCTCATCTGTAGGGCTGGGGTGTCTGGGGGCATGAAGCCCCAAGGACACCCCTTTTCTGGGCCACGGAGAAGCCTGTCTGTACAACCCCTTAGTTTTGCAGGCCTTTCTACAAACATAGAAAACAGATAATTATTAAAAGGAACTTGTTACATTGAAAGCTCTGTCAATCCATTACTGACCAGTCAGTCTCTTCATTAAGCACATCTGGAGTCTTGGTTCCAAGAATATATGTGAAAAAGAATTCTCTCTGGAGAAATCTCCATGTATAGTTGTTTTGATAGCCCTCGTGGTCTTATCTACATAAATGTTATTACAAGATATGATAATATGTACCACTCTGTTCCTGTTGCAAAAATAAAAACTCCCACGATCATACTTTCTGCCAGTGGCTGGATTTACAAACTTTTCCCCAGTGATGCAGAAGTTGCAGACACTGCAATATCCCCACATAAACTGCCCTGGCAATGCTTACTCAGTGCAACGTATGTGATTGTTTAGTGCTGGGAATTATTTCCTATTTGTTTCTGTGTGGAGCAAATTATGTCATTGAATCCAAAATAACAGGAAATGTATGCCTAACATTTTCTCAATTGCACTTATCAATACTAATGTTCAGTAGCAAACAACCTATTAGTTACCTTCCCTACTTACCATTTCAATATGATGCAATGTCAAGTTTGGGGTGAGGGTGTAGGCTGGGGTGCACTTTATGTACTTTTGTTTGAAGAGTCTCAGTGAAGTTCAAACAAAGATTGAATAATGGAGCAATGAATATTCATTGCACTGGGCTGAAATGTAAGCCAAAAGAAATCAAGGAATTCCCATGATTTTTTTTAAAAAAGCGACCATACTATACTAGTTTTAATCAACAACAGTTGTAAGATTCCTGTTAAGAGACTGGTCTGTTTTATTCCATAAATGCATCCTCTTCTTACTTTTGCTCTACCTTTTCTCCCAGGCATTCATTGTGAGAAACAGTTTCTTTTTCCTCTGCTATCATTACTATGTATTGATTTCTCTTTATTGGATTTTGTTGGCTAACCTGAATCATGGAAAGATGGCAAAACAAAATTTAAAACCTTGCTTATGATGGAACACATTCCTGTAAATGTGAACACATTGTCTAGGAAAATAAAAATATTGGCAAAGTGCTTGCTGCCAAATCTCAAAAACCATCACTTTTATAAATGATTCTATTCAATAGCAATAAAAGCATAGTAAATAAGAATGAAATTCCACAAAAACATTCAAATATCATTTATGCTGTGTTTTTTATAGATTGGCATATGGTTAACAATAAGGGAATCTATTCCAAGTTTCAATCCAGATTTTTTTAAAAACTAAACAGTGCACTCTATCTTATCTCCAGCAAAGTCCAGGAATTTGGAGAGCTCCTTGGATGAACCTAAACTGTTAGCATAGCAAAGCAAAAATGACCTGAAACCTAGGGGAATGAGTCTTAAGATTAGAATGTAATATTAGGGAGATATAATCTATTTCAGAGAAACAGACCATACAGGAAAGGAGCAGGAGTAGGATCTATTAAGGATGTTTACACCTATGAAAAGATCCATAACTTAAATACTGGAAGCCAGGTTGACAGCATGTGGATAAAAATTAAGAGGGAAAGATACAACGGTGATGTCATTATGGGGTCTACTACAGACCTCCAAGTCAGACTGAGGATCTGGATGATGTCTTCCTGAAACCAATGACCAAATATTCTGAAAGAATACACATAGTTGTAATAGATTTCAACTAACCTAATATTTGTTGTAAGTCAAACACAGCCAAGAATGCAAAAGGCTCTTGCAACTCTTTTGAGCCTAACTGTATAGAAGAAGTTGTAGCACAAGCTTTTGTAGACTTGGGGGCTTGACAGACAAGCAGCTCAGTGCAACCTGTTTTTTTCCCCATATCATTTCTGCAGCAACCAAAAGGCGTGGCAACAATGCGCTCCCTCTCAGGAGCAAAAAGAAGCTGCCAAAAGCAGCTTCCTGGAAGGGGTGCAACTGGCTCATTCACATGCCCCGATCATATCACTTCCGGGGCAGTGCAGTTTGGGCACTGTGGCACGCTTGTGCCATGATAGCAGCCCCCCCCCCATGTAAATGGGGCTGCACCATGATGGCACCAGCAGTGCACAGTAGGGCTCGGAAGCATATGGACACTCCATACTCCCAAGTCCTAAAATCGGCCCCAGACCTCCGCTTTCCTGCAGTCTGTACTGGGCCTTGGTCTACTTCCTCAGCTGCTATGTAAGCTTATGCTACAACATCTTTTACAGAATTAGGGGCTATACAGACCGCCCCTTTTCTCTCCAGTTGGGGGCTGCGATAACTGCATGCCGAAGCCTCCAGAAGGAGCAAAAAGAAGCCCTAAAAAGGGCATCCTTTTGCATCCCAGAAGGGGCACCATAGGCATGATTGCACACCATAATGCTTTGTGCACACCTTGTGCACAGCATCACTTAGGTGCTGCACACGCTGAGTATCATAATGGCATGCACCGTGTAGATGGGTGCATACCAAGATGGCACTCAAATGGCATGGTGAGGGCTCGGAGCATTCGGATGCTCAGCCCTCACCATAGCTACAGGCCGGCACAAAATGCCGGTCTGTAGAACCCCTTAGTCTCAAAAGTGCTACAACATCCCTTTGCATACTGATATTCCAGACTAACATGGCAAAGTCTCTGAACTCTGCCAAGAATATAAGGTTCCACAAATTCCTCACTTGACTTGCAGATAAGTTCATTGCCCATAAGGTGGAAGAGGCAACAAGGGGATCATCTGTTTTAGATCTGATCCTAACCAACAGTGATAACCTGGTAAATGGGGTGGAAGCAGTAGGATTCTTAGGTGAGGGTGACCATGTTCTCCTGGAGTTTGTAATATGGCAGAATGGAGAAGCCAAACATAGACAGGCATGCATTCTAGGCTTTAGGAAAGCTTATTTCAGTAAACTTGGGTAAATACTGGCTGTGAGCCCATTGTTGGGCATACTAAAAGAGAAGGGAATTCATCATGGATGGGAGTTTCTCAAAGTGAGGAGTTTCAATGAGGAAAAAATGGGAGGCATCTAGAGAAACAAGGATGGATGACTAAAGCATCTTCAGCTAAGATTTAAAAGGAACTTGTACATGAAATGGAAAAAGAAGGAAATCACAAAAGAGGAATTCAAACAAATAGCCAACGCATGTAACTAGAAAGTCATAAATGAGCTCAGGCTTGCTAAATAGGTTAAAAAGAGTTTTTGTTTTTATTTTGTTTATTTCATTTTTTTATATATTTTTTTTTATTTTTTTTTGCTTATATCCATAGCAAAAGAAAGAACAAGGAAATGGTAGGGCCACTGTCTGGAGAAGAAGGCAAAATATTAACAGGGCATAGAGAAATGGCAGAACTACTCACTCTTTATTTGCCTCACTCTTCTCTAAACAGGAAAACAGTGACTAACCTGGGGAAAGTGGAGCAGATGAGGCAGTAGGGAAAATGCATCACAGGACGGGTAAAGCATTAGCACAGGAATACTTGGCTTCTCTAAATGAATTCAAGTATTCAGGGCCAGATGAACTACATCCAAGAGGATTAAAAGAACTGGCAGAAGTCTTTTCAGAACCACTACTAGTCATCTTTGATAATTCGTGGAGAACAGAAGTCCCAGCAGACTGGAGGAGGGCAAATGTTGTTCCCATCTTCAAAAGGAGGAAAAAGAGGACCCAAACAACTGTGGTCCAGTCATACGAGGAAAAGCTCTAGAGGAGAACATTAAACAGCAAGTCTGTAAGAACTTAGGTCCAAAACACATTGCAGAAATAATCTAGTTGAGACTGCTTTAACTGCCCTGGCTCAGTGCTGGGAAATCCTGGGAATTGTAGTTTATTGTGGCACCAGAGATCTCTGACAGAAAAGGCTAAATGTCTCACAGAACTAAAGTTTCCAGAATTCTGTAGCATTAAGCCAGGGCAGTTAAAGCAGTCTCCAATTGGATTATTTATGCAGTGTGTTTTGGACCTTAGAAAGGAATGCCATAATCATTAAAAGTAACCATAGATTTTTCAAAAACAAGTCATACCAGACTAAACTTACCTATTTTTCTAAATAAAATTACCAGTTTGGTAGATGAAGGGAATGCTGTGGATGTAGCATATCTTGATGTCAGTTAGACCTTCAACAAGGTCCCCCATGATATTTTTGCAAATAAGCTAGTAAAAGGCTCAGCACTGGCTCCTCCTCATCCTGGAGGAGATAGCTGGGTGCACAGGTTTCTGTCCTTGGCCAAGTTCTATTCAACATCTTTAGCAGAGACTTAGATGAAGGAATAAAGAGCATGCTTATCAAATTTGCAGATGACACCAAATTAAGAGGGGTAGCTAATACCCCAGAGGACAGAGTCAAAATTCAAAATGATCTTAATAGATTAAAAAGATAAGCCTAAACTAACAAAATGAATTTCATGAGAGAGAAATGTAAGGTACTATACTTTGGTAGAAAAAAAAATGAAATGCATAGATATAGGATGGGGAACACCTGACTTGATAACAGTGCATGTGAAAGGGATTTGTAGACCACTTGCTGAACATGAATAAATAGTATAATATGTAAGCTAAAAAAAACCCTTAAAGGGTGCATAGGTGTATAGTGTCTAGATCGAGGGAAATAATAGTACTACTCTATTCTGCTTTGGTCAGGCCTCACCTGGAATATTGTGTCAATTTCTGCACACCACAATTCAAGTATAGTCGACCCTTCTTATACATGGATTTTTTTATACACAGATTCAAGCATCCACGGTTTGAAAATGTTCAAAAAAAAAGTATAAATTTCAATGATCAAACCTTGATTTTTCATTTTTTATAAGGGACACCATTTTGCTATGTCATTATATTTAATAGGACTTGAGCATCCACGGGTTTTGTTATCCACGAGGGATCTTGGAACCAAACCCCAGTGTATAACAAGGGTCCACTGTATATTGACAAGCTGGAATGTGTCCAAAGGAGGCTGACCAAAATAGTGAAAGGTCCTGAAAACCATGCCCTAAGAGGAATAGCTTAAGGACCTGAGTATGTTTAGCTGGAAAATGATAGCTATGTTCAAATATTTGAAAGGTTGTCATACTGAAAATGGAACGAGATTATTTTCTGCTGGCTTCAATCCCATTTTGTGAGAAAGGCAGGAGATAAATAAATAAATAAATCCTGCTGTTCCAGAAACTAGGACATCTCTATACCTCTCCCTGATAATGAGTGAATACCCTTGAAGATGTACCATTTTAGCGTACCATTTGGCAGAAACAAAGGTTATGAGCTTGGGGCTTCAGTGATTCCTAGGGAGATATGATCTTTGATATTTTTCAAGCTTCAGATGGGAAGCAAACAGGCTGTTTTATTTTTGAATCAATGAAATGAAATAAGCAATTTTTCTTGTGTTGTAAAACTGTTCCCTTTCACTTTTATCAAAGTGAGGTCTTTTGCTCAGCCTTACATTTTGTTTTTCTATGGTGCCCTTCCACACACACACATCTGCCATTCGACCAGTCTGCAATATCCCCTGCTGTGTTATGCCTAACAACACACCTCTAGTTCTTTAGGCTTTTCTTTACCTTCTTCTTGTTGTTCTCTGTTGTGCTGTCAGTTCTTAAAAGGCCATTAAAGTGAATAACATTAAAAGAAAGCATCGGTTAGCAGTCAGGTTGAGATTCCAGTTTCTTTGTCCTTTGTATGAAACAGCAAGCTCCAGCAAACATGAACGAGCAACATGACAGCCCAAGTTCTAGGCTTGGGAGTCTGAGCCCAGTTTTCTATGGGGACAAAATTTTCTTTGGCACCCTTTAATGTCAAAACAGAACTATTTCAAAATCAGTACTTGAACAATATTATTACTGAATGGGGGCCCATAACAAAATACAAACTGTGGAATGCTTTTCACTTCACCCACCACCACATTGAGTTTGCCATTCTGGTCTCCTAGTAGTCAGCATTTCATGAGCTTCTGATAACAATAATAATTCAGAGAATAGAGATGATTGATATAGGTTCATTAATATATACTACCCAGCAAACAAAATCATTCTTTCTTTAATACAGTGGGCCTTTGGTATCCACTGGAATTTGGATGCTCACGTGTCTTTATATACAATGGCATAGTAAAATGGTTTCAAATGGTGTCAAATGACAAAATTAAGGTTTGCTTTTTGGATGTTAAAAATATATATATTTTCAAGCCATGGGTTTGTGGGTGCAGAATTCCTGGAAAAGGAGGTCCAACTGTGTCCA
Source organism: Sceloporus undulatus (assembly GCF_019175285.1). Taxonomy (NCBI): domain Eukaryota; kingdom Metazoa; phylum Chordata; class Lepidosauria; order Squamata; family Phrynosomatidae; genus Sceloporus; species Sceloporus undulatus. Next base: position 230,843,505 of record NC_056522.1, read on the forward strand.
GAAGAAAACTCTGTACCACTTAAACCAGTGCATCATTTCTATGTATCCTAGAGAAACATCCCTCCTAATACTGGAACCTGTCAAAACACCATGTAAGGCAAGTTGGTGAAGCAAATTAGATTTTGCTCTTCTCTGTCTAATTTGGGACTATAGACTGAAATGAGGTTTTGGGCCAATTTTCATTTAAACTATTCAATAAATGAGCACAGGAGAATACTACAATTTGTCTTAAACTTCTGGCCAACAATGGCTTTGCCAGCAAGTGAACATATATACATGCTATAACATGTTATGTATTAATCATATTTATGAAGGCTGTTATATACCAAATTTCCTTTTAATAAACACTGAAAGCTGTACTGGTTAAGCTCTAAAATCAGATGTATAATTGTAGTTTCATAAAATAGGTTTGCTCTGCCCACCCTATTTTTAAAAAAATGGCAGGAGAATGTAATGGTAAAATTTTCTTCAATGAGGAAAGTTACATGCAAATTGGCTCTCATTGGTCTTCTCAACTCATCTCCCATGGTCATTTCACACTTTCCCAAATGTATTTTCTCCTGCCCCCTTTTCCATTCACTTCCCAATCACTTACATTACTTCCAACCATTCAGAATAAAAACTCTGCAGGAGGAACTATTTTCTAAATTTGTGTCATTGAGTAAAGCTTAGATTATCTATGAAACAGATTTCATATTGCCACTGAAATTTAGGCGGCGGTGTGTCAGAACAGGGAGTCCCAATCTCTTTCTCTGTCAGCATTTTCAGGAGCTGTTCGGTAATGAAAATAAGAATATATACATGAAAAATGGCACAAAATGTTGCAATCTCTTCTTATTTCATGCAAAATGCTTTGAAGTTCTTTAAGACAGCATGCGATCCTTTATCTTTACTTAGCCTTCATGTGACATGATACTTCTGCAAGTCACTGAGATAAAGCATCACAGGAATAAAATCTTTTGAATTACCTTGGTGACCTTGCTTTTTCAGAAAATGCAAAAGTGTTTGGGGGGAATATGATGTTCTAGAAAAGTTAATATTAAAGGGAAACTGTCCCACTTAAATCAGTGTGAAATAAAGCAACACAATTAAGATGATGATGATGATGATGATGATGATGATGATGATGATGATGATGATGATTTTAAAATTTCCTGTAGTGCTTCAAAAATCAGCTGGATTATTGTGATGCCAGAAATTGTGCCCATGGTGTATCATAAATCAGTGACAGCCAAACAGTCAGGTAGGGGATTGGACCTACAGTAATACTGCTGGGAGGCTGAAGTTCAACAGTACCTCAAATTAGCTCCCTGCAATTGGTAGATTATTCTGATCATATTTTGCTTTGCCCCCCAAATTTGTTGACTTAAAAAGTTCAAGTCCCATTTGCTGCCCTTTCACCTATAATTGGCTGCTTCTCTTGTGGCTTTATAGTCCCCCGTCCCCCCCCACACACACACATCAATTCCTTGGTAGGAAGTAGTTGTTTGAGACTAGGCAGACAGCAAATATAGAAATTTGATGTATGGAATATAGCACAAAACAGAGTTTAGTGCATTTTTTATATTTTAACAATTTTAGTCAATAACTTTTATTTGTATTGTGCTCTACTATTATAGTGTGGCAATAACTTTTTTTGAATGCTTTTATCAATATATTCTTACCTCTACCAATCTTACGTTTCTAAGCTGTTTTCAGTCCCTCTTCTGTGGAAAAGATGGAGTATAAATATATCAATATAAACAACAATGACAATATGACTAATAGGTGATGTGGACTTAGATCATCCTTCCCAACCCAGTTCCCATTCAGATGGAATTGTCTATCTTGTTAATTGCCATCAAGTTGACTTGGCTGGTTTGGTGAAGAGGCAGGCGGACAGTTTAACAAGGAGGGGAACTGGTTATCTTTGTGGGGAAATTTCTGTTCTAGTTTTGACTTATTGCATCCCCCATGAATGAGACCTCCAAGTGATGCTGTCATCAACAGAATTGCTTAGGACTTACAAACGGAAGACTGTAGCAACTTTGATTGAGTCAATCCATTGTAATATGGTCATCTTCTTTTCCTACTATCTTCTACCTTTCCAAGTCTTTTCTTGTGAGATATGTCTTCTCATAGTATATTGAGAGTAAGGCATTCTCAGTTTAGTCATCTTGGCTTCTAGCGAGAATTCAGACTTGATTTGTTCTGGGACCCATTTATTTGTTGTTTAGGCAGTTCATGGTATCCACAGAACTCTCCTCTAATACAGTGGACCCTTGCCTTCTGTGGGGGATCCGTTCCGGACCCCCTCCCCCCGCGTAAGGTGAATTCTGCCTATGCTGGAGCCCCACTCACTTGAATGGGGCTTGTGCACATGACGGCATGGCAGCACAGGTGCGCCACAGGCACGCGCCCCATTCATCTGAGCACATAAGCTCAAAGCCGCGTATAGCGCACCCGCATATAACATGGGCGCACTTTACCGCATTTTAAATGAGCTGATTTTCTTCCTATCAGCTTCTTTACTGTCCAGCTTTTACAACCATCCATAGGAAAATGAAAATACAATGGCATGAATAATCCTGACTTTGGTGTTCAATGAGATAGCTTTACACTTCAGGATATTGTCTAGTTCTTTGATAGCTGCCCTTCCAAAACCTAGGAGATTATCAGATGTGGGAAAATCAAGGAAGAAAAGGGCATACTCCCAGCAAAGTTGGGTGACTGCACTGAAGATTTTCAGACAATGTCTTGCTTATCCAGGACTTTTAACCCGTGAAGATCCAGGAATGCTGCAGCAACAAACTATTCCTGGGACCTCCGCAAGAATGGTTTGTTGCTTGAGCATTCCTGGATCTTCATGAGTTAAGTCCTGGATAAGCATGATGTGTCTCAAAATCTTCAGCACGATTGTGTGACTTTGCCAGGAGTATGCCATTTACTCCCAGCTTCCCCCCCCCCCCATTTGATAATCTCTCCTCTTCTTCTGACTTCTTGATTGTAGTATCCATTTTAAATAATGACTGAGCCAAATTATAAAAAAATCTTTCACCATCTCAATGTCTTCAATGTCTACTTTAAAGTTAAGCCTGACTGCAGCCTTGTCTGATGGACTATGACTGCGCATCATCTACAACGATCATTGCCATAGGTTATCCTGGCTAGTCATTATGATAGTTTTAGTCCAAATCATCTGGAGGACACCTGGTTGAGGAAGGTTGATTTAGACCAATGCTTATTAAACTTTCATCCTTCAGATGTTTTGGACTCCACCTCCCAGAATCCCTGACTGTTAGCCAAACAGGCTAAGATTTCTGGGACTTAAAGTCCAAAAGAACTGGAGGCCCAAAATTTGGGAAACACTGATTTAGAATAACAGGAGACAAATGGCAGTATAGGGGCCAGTATAGGGTAAGATTGCAAAATGCTAACTGGGGACAGAGAAAAGGCAGAATTACTCAACACCTTCTTTGTCTCAGTCTTCTCAGAAAAGGCAAAGGGTGCCCAACCTGAGGATAATGGAGCAGAGGACAGAATAGGGGAATTTCAGCACAGAATAAGTAAAGAGATAGTACAGGAATATCTAGTTAATCTAAATGACTATAAGTCTCTAAGACCAGATGAACTACATCCAAGGGTATTAAAAGAACTGGCAAATGTAATATTGGAGTCATTGGCAATAATCTTTGAGAACTCCTGGAGAACAGGAGAAGTCCCAGCAGACTGGAGGAGGGCAAACGTTGTCCCCATCTTCAAAAAGGGGAAAAAGAGGATCCAAACAATTGTCGTCCAGTTAGTCTGACATCTATATCAGGAAAGATTCTGGAGCAGATCATTAAACAGAGAGTCTGTGAACATCTAGAAGGCAATGCCATAATCACAAAAAGTCAACATGGGTTTCAGAGAAACAAGTCATGTCAGACAAATCTAATCTCTTTCTTTGATAAAATTATGACCTTGGTAGATGTAGTGGATACAGTATATCTTGATTTCAGTAAGGCCTTTGACAAGGTTTCCCATTACATTCTTGCAAACAAGCTTGTAAAATGTGGGCTAGACAAGGCAACTGTTACATGGATTTGTAATTGGTTGACCAGCCAAAGCCAAAGGGTGCTCAACAATGGCTCCTTTTCATCCTGGAGAGAAGTGACCAGTGGGGTCCCACAGGGCTCTGTCCTGGGCCCACCAGTGCTATTCAACATCTTTATCAATGACTTGGATGACAGAATTGGGGGTATACTTATCAAATTTGCAGATGACACCAAATTAGGAGGAGTAGCTAACACCCCTGAAGACAGGATCAAGATTCAGAATGGCCTTGATAGACCAGAAAGCTGGGCCAAAGCTAACAAAATGAAATTCAACAGGGAGAAATGTAAAGTACTGCACTTAGGGCAGAAAAATGAAATGAACAGATATAGGATGGGTGACACCTGGCTGAATTAAACTATGTGTGAAAGTGTTATGCCCAAGATTATAAGGGCAACCTGTTTATCCTGAGAGCGTGTAATGAAAACCTCTCCCTCCACGGACTTATTCACAGTAGGGCTGACACAGACATTGAGACACCAAATTTGGTTTTAAACACCATACATGTAACATTTATTGAATCACAAAAGTAACACAATCATTGATTATCAAGAGCTCTTTCACTCACACATTCATACAATACTCACACACACTTTCCTTCCGCCAAACACTGATCAGGTGTTCTCGAAGGTTGGGGATGACACCGTTGCCGCAGTAGATGCCAACAAAATGGAGATGAAAATCCAGGGTCTTTATACTTTTTCTTCTCTCTGGCTCTTGGCTGCTGAAGTCTTGCAATATTGCAGCCCATTACTCAACTTCCTCTTTTGGGAGGACAGACAGGTTGTTCAGATCAGTCCGTGTTCAAAGCAACTCGTTCTGTTCAAAGCCCTCCATTGTCCTGTCAGTTCCTCATCATGGCGACTCAGGAGATAAGATTCTTCCCGGTCATAGTTCGTCACACCTGGACGGCACCTCGCTTCAGCTTCCAAGTTTTCAGACTTTCCTCACCTCGGTTGCCAAATACTATCGTCACATCAATGCTCTGCGCGGAACCATCTTGTTTGGTCCTTTAGCTATGTTTAAAGCACAATTCCTTGGTTCTTCGGTTCTTCAGCTCTGGGTTTGAGTCAGAACTCACTCATTTGTCTTACAAAAGGGATCTAGGAATCCAAGTAGACCACAAATTGCACATGAGTCAACAGTGTGATGCGGCAGCTAACAAGGCCAATGTGATTTTAGGCTGCATCAATAAAAGTATAGTGTCTAGATCAAGGGAAATAATAGTCTCACTCTATTCTGCTTTGGTCAGGCCCCACCTGGAATACTGTGTCCAGTTCTGAGCACCACAATTTAAAAAGGATGTTGAGAAACAGGAATGTGTCCAAAGGAGGGCGACTAAAATGGTGAAGGGTCTGGAAACCATGTCCTATGAGGAATGACTTAGGGAGCTGGGGATGTTTAGCCTGGAGAAGAGAAGGTTAAGAGGCGATATAATAGCCCTATTTAAATACTTGAAAGGATGTCATATTGAGGAGGGAGCTATTTTGTTTTCTGCTGCTCCAGAGCCTAGGACCCGGAGCAATGGATGCAAGCTTCAGGAAAAGAGATTTCACCTGAACATTAGGAGGAACTTTCTGACAGTAAGGGCTGTTTGACAGTGGAACAAATTCCCTCGGAGTGTAGTGGAGTCTCCTTCCTTGGAGGTCTTCAAACAGAGGCTGGATGGCCATCTGTTGGAGATGCTTTGATTTGGATTTCCTGCATGGCAGGGGGTTGGACTGGATGGCCCTTGTGGCCTCTTCCAACTCTATGATTCATTTACTGATAGACTTCCCAATCCATCCACATATACCTGTTGTCCAGAACTGAGGCCAGCAAGATGTCTCAAGTAAATACATGGATGGCTGCCTAGCAACTGTTACTCTGTCCTTCCCTCCATGGTGATATATATATAAAGTATTAACTTATTAAGAAAGGTCTCTAGACATAATGAGGAACCTATGTGACCATGCAATGATGAAAAAGAAAATCATACACAGAGAGAGCCTATGAATTTCAGAAGCACTGCTACAGCTGATTGTACATAGCATGCTTCTCCAAGAATTGTTCATGGCTCAGTCTTTTAGCCAGCCTGAATACCCTCCAGCTTCTAAAATCTGCACAAATTAGGTCATACTCTATTAGTTACCTGAACATAGCAAAAATTCTGTCAATGCTTAGTCAGAACCTCCTGGAAGCATTCCAGAAATGCTAATTCCAGGAGCTGATTTCTGATTTTAACAAGCAGTTGGGATGCAGGTATTCTCAACAAGACTTAATATTGTGTTTTGTAGTGACTTTATTTATCTCCTATTTATCTCCAGTGCCTTCCAAAATAATGATACTTAGTGTCTTACAAGGCCTTTTCCATCACAAGACCCCACCTCTGGAATGCAGGAAAGTTTACTTTCTTTTCAGCATTAAGTGAAAATTACTATATCTATCAAGACCATTAAGTGTTTTAAAACTGGTTTTGAAAAATACACTTATAAAGAAAAAGAAAGAAGAAAGATTTTAAAAAAGAAAAAGAAAAGAAAAAAAAGGGGGGGACAATTATATAGGATATCAATGTACTCTAGGCTTATGTATTAATATAAACCTACATTTCCCTCCCCCCAAAAGATATATAGGCATGCATAATTGAAGCAGTGTTAGAATTGTTAATGGCCTGTTACAGACAGCCAAAATAAAGCTGCTTCGAGTCACAGTGGAGGTATGGTGTTTCAATGATGCATGCGTCCTAAGAGTCCAGAAGCCACACCAAAGCCATGCTCCAGCCCTAAGGTGCGACTTCTGGACTCTTAGGACGCATGTATCATTGAAATACCATACCTCCACTGTGACTCGAAGCAGCTTTATTTTGGCTGTCTGTAACAGGCCCATGTGTCAATATTTTGCACCACATTAAAAATCCTGCTCTAATGTAATTGGTTTTGTATCTATTTTATTGGGAGGTTCTTCTCTCTCTCTCTCTCTCTCTCTCTCTCTCTTGTTAAATGCTTTGATTTTGTAAGGGGACCTAATAACTTTGGTGGAAGAGTGACTAATAAACATCTCAAATAAATAAATAAATAAATAAATAATAGCAGCAATAATATAGTTGATCAAACAGAGGGTGGCATCCTGTATTCCAGTTATGGATTCATAACCTAGAGTTACAGATCCGTAACTGCTCCACATTCTGTTATGCTATGTATTCATCATTGCTGTGATCATAAATGGCCCCGGATCCCACCTTAAATTCCATGGAGATCCTCCAAGTGATTACAGGGTGTTCAGCTGGTAATGGAGCACAACAGTATTATGTTTCCAGTCCCCTCCTGCCAGTGAGCAGCGCTGAGATAATCATAAGCAAAAAATCCTATCTTCATTCCTTGGAGTTTATTGCACTGGCCCTGAAATGGGCCCAGTGCATTCTAAAATGTGCACGCGTGTGGGCCCGCACGGAACGGGATGGAGCCAAGAACCCCATTTTACCACATGCTGGAACGCTGCTTTTGCTGCCGGGTGTTCCAATTGCGTCCCCGTTCCGTTCCTTTTCTGAGAACGACAGCCCTGATCACAAGCCAAACAGATCTTCATAACTCACAGAGGCTGCTGGCTGTGAAGTTAGGTTGGAGTGGTGGTCAGGCTAGGAATAATATTAACACATTCGAAACCAAGATCCTGTCTGAACTGGCCAGGTTACTCTGGAGATAGCTGCCCCATCCTTCTCCATTGCCTTAGCCCTCCATTCTGATGATGGGCAGTTGTTCACATAGGTGTTCCTGTTAGCGCTGGGGTACAACTGTGTCCACACACAGAAGACTGCCAGTTAGGAAGACAAACACCACTGCCAAGTCTGAAAGTAGTTCACAACTGCTGAGGTTCTTCCGAAGAGGTTTTTAATCTTATTTAACAGCAAATATTTACAATCACAATACAGGAATATTTATACAAACCAGCATAATGCTCCACCATCAACCGACATCCACACCACCACACTGTGTACTGGAGCATTCATCCTTATATACACAAACACAGCTAGGATTCTGATCTAGCCCCCTGCTAGTGTTTCATCAGCTTCCTGTCATGTAGCCAAAGTGATAGTTCAGATTTGACCTGCTGTGACTCATTCCCATGCTCAAGTTGCATCACCTTCCTCTGAGTCAGCATTTCCTCTTTAATCCATTGCATGCACCTGAGACATTTTACACAGCCCGAGGCAAAAATACACTGATAGTTCCACTATGCCGTTTAGTGCTCCTGCCACCATGGCAAGTCACTCACTTCTAAGGCTCGAACAAGGAGCCAACCTCATGTAGCTGGGCACCTTGTTCTGACTTCAGAGCAAAGTGACTTGCAGCTGCCATGCTGGGCAGTACATCAGGAGGCTCATCTGAACAGCTGCCCTGCATCAGAGTGGAAGGCTCCAGGTCTTCCTGGAAGATCTGTGGTAAAAGGTGTTCACACCGGTTTTGGCACTGAATGATCCAGGTATCATCCTGACTATTAGCATCAGACTCAGCGATTGGGTCATTCAGACTCTCTGCTGAGAGGATAGGAGCTGGTTTATTTAGACCAAGCAGACAGGGTCTATGTCAGAAATGTAGGGTCATGACCATTATTTCCAAAGCAAAGGGACTGGTACCTTTGATATGCTTGAAATAGCGATTTGGAGGCATGTTGGTTAAATATGACCACCTGAAAGGTGGTCCCTGTTGCCCAACTAGAAATAAAAATGGTGTGTATATTTATGACAACAGAACTTACTGGCAGGTTGCTTTAAAGTTTTATAACATAACTCTGCCTCCGTCCCTCCCTCCCTCCTTCCTTCCTTCCCTCCCCAAGTGAATTTTCAAAGGGATGGCTAAAACATGTTTGAGTTCTTGACAATTAATCACAGGAGGCATGTTTCCCTATCTCCCTGCCCCTGTCTAAAAATTTCCAGTTGATTCTGGGGGGGGTGCCCCCCCCCAGCAGTGTCCTCAGAATCTATTTTGGGGATACGGGAAAATCAAATGATTTCTTTTAGCCTCTGCAGTTTGTAGTATTAATGCAATTTAGTTCTTATGTGCACTAGAAGGAGCAATCCATAGAGATGGATGGCAGCAAGAAGTTCTGATAGAAAACCAAAATCTGCTCCTCCAAATTCTCAGAGGCAACCTAACCATTTTATTGCACCTTTGCTGCCTCTGTCTGTATTAGTACATAAAAGCAATCTAATAAAATTCTGCTTAGACACACAGCCACAGCATTTAAAGGAAACAAATAAAAAGGATTAGTTCATCGTGCTCACATATCATGGCATGGAGTATGAAGCTAGATTTGATGGTGTGTGTATGTGTTTTCCCAAGGACTAGTAAAGTTCTTCAAGGTTCTTGTTAAGAGTACTTGATTTTAAATATTGGTCTTGTCTCTCAGATTTGATCATTACTAAGAAATACAGAAAGAGTATATACAGCCATGTGTCCCCCTCCCTCCTGCCTTTAAGGCTGTTCTTGTGGCTCTTGTGGTTTGCCAGATCCAGACTATCCAACGCCCTGAGATTTCATAGCCAAAACCTGTTGCAAAGGTAGTATTTAGGGTTAAATGGTTTTATGTGTTTTAATCTATGTTGTACCCTGCCTTGAGCCTTGAGGAGAAATAAGAAATAAGGAAGAAAAACAACAACAACAATTAGGGTTGCCAGTTCAGGATCTTCCCAGGCCCTGAAGTTTCAGGGCCAAAACGTAAGGATAACCCTTAGTGAGTTCACTAAACATCACACATTAAGTACCAACCACTGTTGCTCATAGCTTGTCATTCAAATACACATGCCCAGTAGCTGAGTACGGTTATAAGCTGAGCTTGGGGAATTTACTTATATTTATTAGTCCAAAAAACTAACTTTCCCAAGCTCTAGTTCTAGACTTCACTCCTTTGAGGAGAGGCCCTGTACTTAAGTGTCAATAGAACCCAAAACTTCACTGGACAAAGCTATAGAATTGAATTATTGAGTTCCTCTTGTTGTGGCTCGTGTGCTGCGCCCATAACCCTTGTTGGAACCTATGGAAGTGACGCGCAGTGTCCACCACAACCACCTGCAGAGTTCAACCACGTCGACAGGACGCCAAGAAGAAGGAATCTGTGAAGATGTCTTCAACTAATAAAGACTCTTACAAGTCTTCACTCTAAATGAGGGCTTTAATCTTCCTTTGCAGTATTTACAACATAGATATACACAGTATATTGGACATCCGTCTCTAATACACACTATTTACACCAACCAACAATAACACAACCTCTGAGGCAATCACATCAACACACAACCATCTCACTGCCTCTCAGTAACAGACACAGCCCACTCACAGAGGCACCAACTGTCTCTCTCTCCCTCAGTGACAGTTGAGAACTGACAGTTGACAGTTGCATCAACATTCCGATGATGCACTGTTTGAATGCTGACACATTAGCTGCCACTGGAACTGTAAATTATCTGCACAACAGCTCCCCCTAGTGGCCACACCAATGTCATTTCCTGACACCTTTATCAAAGTGGTCTATATAGTTGTACATTTCAAAACGGTTTCATGAAAATTTGATGGGTTTTTTAATAGCCATCACCTTGGTGGAGGTATGTTTTTGAAACCAGTGAATGGAAAAGTTAAAAGGCTCAGGATGAATAAGCTATTCACTTATTTGTTAAAGATGTCTGAAAATGTCCTCTGATGGCTCAACATTATATTGACAGTATGAGATTTAAAAAACAAAAAAACAAAAATATCTTGGAAAATAAAACATTCATAAGCATATGAATACCTTTCTCTATCCTGTGTGAAGTTATAATGCAGGCCATCGTGTGAAATATCTGTTATATTCTATTCAGACAGGAGAAAATGGGGCAAGGCGGGATAGCACCCACAAATGGATTATAACAGTTATTTTCCATGGTTTGTAATTTAGAGTTCAGTAGCTTCTCTGCTCTTTATCTGTCAGATAATTCCCAGCTTTCTAACCTGTAATAAAGTAGTCAGTAATAAATATTAAAACAAAATATATTATAGAGATAAAAGAGGAAAGAATGACTGTTTATTGTGCTTATAAAGTCTGTGGGTTCCGTTTATGATAAAATAGTCAACAAACTCATACGATTCTTTTTTTTGGCAAGTTTAGTCCCGAGATAACTAGGGATTCATTTGAGTTAGGGCTCAGCCTGGGATGTGTGAAGTCATCAGTTGGCCCTTAATATTGGCAGGGATTTGGTTCTGGACCCACCCACCCCCCAGATACCAAATAACATGGGACCTCAATTCTAGGCTGACCATACATACCATTTTAAACAGGACAGTACTGGGATTTAATTTAGCCATATTTCCCCATATTTCCAGACTGTCCCATTGTTTTACTATAAATATCAGTTTCTGTCAGGTTTGGGGAGGTCAGGCCAGGAGAGATTATTTAGTGAAGTATAGCTGATAATATAGCATCAATAATAAAAATATTCTGTTCTCAAGCAGATTTGAACTGCAGAAATTAGTATTGCTTTTTTAACTATTGAAATGTTTTTGGAAAACCCTGTGTATATACAAGATTCCCTGTCTGGATTCATTCTGCACATGTAATGCTTTTTGTAACTATCCAATTGGCCATATACACTTGTTACCATTGGTGACTGCACACTTCTACTGAGGCCAGGAGGAAGCAGTTAGTGTCTGTTCAAAATGACAGCTACCAGCTTGTGTTCCAGATCACACTAGAAGGCTGCAACTTGGCCTCTGGGACTTTGGCATCCACTGTCCAATCCAAAGTCTGGGCAAACACCCAGCTACAAGGTGACAATTCAAAAGCGGCTGCTGAAAATCTATACCAGCTGTCAACTGCAAGGGCATCACTTCTTAACCTTGGAATCATTGTATCAGTGCCCTGGAAACAGAGCCAAGATCTACCAATTAAAGCAGGAATCCTGCCAGTTTCAAGTTAGATAATGAGGCCCAGAGGAGAAGACATAAAGGAAGATGTTATTACAGAGAAAATGGATAAATGAGCACTGACAGCCCCAAAAGAAAGTTCTAACAAATAACATTTTGATCAATGTATTAAGTTTGGGACAACTCAAGGTAGTGACTCCTAGTCAGCTGTCCCCAAATGAGAGGTTATTGGATCCCTTTAGGTGACCTGGGAGGCTATCTTTGATAAAGAACTGTAATAGGTGTGTGTGTGTGTGTGTGTGTGTGTGTGTGTGTGTGTGTGTGTGTTACAATTTGAGGAAGCATTTAAAGAGAAGATGGGCAGCTTCAGAGGTAGTTCACAGAAACTACAAAGTGGAAGATGATTATGAATTTTGGGCACTTATGGAACATATGTCAATGGGAAGGTTGTAATGGTTGGGTTACATGTGTATGGATGTAAACACATAGGCCAGAGATTTGTTAATATAAGAGGCTGTGTTTTATCCAGGATTATTGCACTAATGGCGAGGAAGGCAGACAAAATCTGTTGGATGCAAACAGCCATACTTTCTTCATGGCCTCTGTACCCATGGTCCTTTCTTCTCCTGCAGCCGCTGCCCTGACAGAACTCTGGCTGTAGCTCCCACATCATATATAACATCATGTATATAGTTGGAAGCATTGTGTAGGTCCATTTTCCTTGTTGTAGGTCTATTTCCTGGTTGTTGACTGGTTCCTGGGGGCAACTCCTGAGGGTTTGGGACCTGGTTTCACCTCCCCTGGACCTCAGTGGACTACTCTCCAATCTTGGGAGGAAGATTCATCTGAAAAAATTGCAACTAGCACTCCAGAAACCTTATATAAAGGCTTAAGGGGACTTGTTCCAGGTCCAAATAACCTTTTCTCTTTCTTTCTTTCTTTCTTTCTTTCTTTTAGAAAAAGGAAGTGGCTACCATCTTGTTTTCAAATCTTTAATAAATTCAAATACTCTATATTATTAATATGTGCACATAAAATAACAAAAATATAGAAATCACTGTAACAGTTAACATCATGAGAGTTGTACTGAGTAGTTTTAATTAGTAAAAATTAAGTACAGATAACTGTTTTATCCAGTACTTTAGAAAATTTACATCTTGAAACAAGAATTCCCAGAACCCTCTCAGATTCTGGAAGCTGTGATCCAAAAAACAAACCAACAGCTTTTCCAAGGTCAGGGTCTATTTAGATGAATGTTGTCTACACTGGCCAACAACAGTACCACAAGTTAACAAAAAGAGCTCTTGCTCACCATAAGCGGAGATCCAAAGAATTAATGAACGAACGAACGAACGAACGAATGAATTTATTTATTTTGTGTGGTGCCTTTGTCCTAGGAGGGATACAAGTAGGTAATTTTAAGAATTAAACCTGTAGATGATGTTCTTTTAATAGTTAATGGTCCTGTATTATGGAAAGTGTTTATAACACCAGTGATTTCTGCTAAAGGGTATGTCTATTTCTGATATGAAAAATATTGTAATCCTATGTGGTTCTATGGGATAGAGTTAATTTTGTCAATGGTATCACTGGGAAGGTGCAGTGGTGTGGACTGCACCGGGTGACACCCCAGAGGGGGCATCACCTGGTTGGGTAGTACAACCCAGGGGGAGTGGGTGGCTGCCTTCTGGGTCCTGTGCAGCCATGGCCGCATGGCACTCAGAAGGCCAGGGTGGGGAGGTGGCTACCTTCTGGGCACTGCACAGCTATAGCTACACAGGACTCAGAAAGCAGAGGGGCTGCTGAGAGGGCCAAGCAAGCCCCCCAGCTCACTGCTGCAGTGTCATTCTATGTGCTGCAGCAGCAAAGTGGAGGAAATGTCCTTTTGGTTCCACCCCTGGAAGGCTCACCTCCCCACACTGGGTGACACCTCAGACAGAGATACCAATGAATTTAGTGTTGTATTGTCTTTTTAATACCTATAATACCTTTGTATTTGTGTTTGCTTTTAGTACCTGAAGAAGGGCCTTTTATCAGACTGAAACGTGCTGGGCTACTTTGAAAGGAATACCAGATTCAGTATTCTCTTCATTCAGAAGGTAGGTATATCAGACAAGCTGAAGATTCTCCTTTTCTTTCTATTTTCAGCAACACGATCGCAGCTCCAGAGTCACTGCTTAAACTGGTAAAATATATTTCATGATCCAACAACTGAGCAGAAGAGACAAACAAACAAGGTCAGATGACACAGGACTTACGATCAGACTTTAATAAAAACTGGACCCCTGATGGAATGAACCACTGCTTCTCTGCAGAATGAGGATAAAATTCTGCAGCATGTGACAAATGATGTACAGCTCTTAAAAGTTACTTTTATGAGTGACGCCATGGGAGGCTTCACTGCCTAGGAAACTAGGAAAACGTTATGAATCTGTTAATATAAAAAAGAGAAATAAGAGGGATTCAAACTTATATTGATCATATTCACTCAGTGTAACTCTCTAAAGTAAAACTTCTAACTCATCTTGCTTCTGTAACAGTCATGATTAAAGAAGAAGAAAAACATTCTTTGGGGGAGCTGTGCTCCCTTTTTCACTGTAGCTTTTTAAACAGCGATTAGATGGGCACCTCTCCGGGGTGTTTTAGCAGTAGATTCCTGCTCAGAGATTTTCCAATAGGATCTCTAACTCCCCAATGGATTTTTTCTGATCTTCACCGCATTTTTGAAATCCCCACTGGATTTTCAAATCATACCACTCTTGGCATCAATTTGCCAACTGTGCACACTTCTCTCAACCACATAAGTCTCCTCATTCAGTCCTCTCACTGCGTCATTCAGTCCCACCGCGTGACACCAATTTTGGGATTGTATGATTCCATGACCTATCTTTATAAAATAATTCCCCCACCACCTTTATCTGTTTTTGCATTTGTGCACACATAACACATATGTTGCATCAATGGCTACATTGCATTATTTTATGTCAAAATGTTTGGCCCTCACAACTGAAAAGGATGTTTTCTTTAATATGTCTTTAAAGTAATGTTTAGTTTGGTCTTTCTACTCCTGTCAAGTACGGCACATTTTTGTGAATTCAGGTAAGGAAACCTGCTTTATTGGTAGATTGATGTAGACAGAAATCTTACCTGTACAGATGGATAACTGAAGCCTCCTTGATCCCAGTATTTCTGTTCTAATTATGACAAAATCTGGATTCAACCCAATCTGCCTTTCTTCCAAGCCCAAAGAGTTGGGATTTTGCTATACAATTCACAGCTATAAATCAATTGAAAATTATATGTGTTGAAATGTCTTTACAGTGACAGATTGTTAGGAAAATACATTGTGATATTTTAAAAAATAGATACAATTTAGAGGTTATATGAAATGGAATCAATATTATGTTGTATTTCAGTGAGTCTGTGAAGCATTTACCAAAGGCACCAAATTACAGCTCAGCTGAAGGCTTCATTTAAATGCAAGATTATTTTGAGCTATGGAGGAATGGCTGTCAGAATCTTAAGGTTCATTCCATATGGCAGAATATAGCAATTTGGGCCTAAAATCAACACCCTCCTACTGTTCAACTGTGCCACACAGCATAACACACACACACCCAGAGAATAAAAGAGCCTCCAAATTATAATTATATGTCAAAGCCAATAAGGCAAGATAACAATGACCAAGGAAATTTCATAGATACCACCTGAAATCTCCCCACGCCAAATTCAAAGCATGTATTAAAAAACACAAAAAGGCTGTTACCAGGGGGAGGGGGGGGTTTTCCAAAATAGGCAAGTTGCTTAGGGCAACATTGTTCTTTTAATGGTCTTACTAACACAGTTATTTTGAATTTTTTAAAAAAGCTAAATTAAGGGAGGAAATGTTTATATTTTCACTTTACGACCTCAGAGGCAGAAGCTGCTATCACAACTAAACCCTGTTTTAATAGCCATGCGATTCTGGCAGGAAAACTGAATGACAAAACCTGGGTTAGCCTGAAAAATTGCCAGGTTTCCTATAAAGCCAAAAGAGACTTCCCTGCATTGACAGCAATTGGCCTGGTTTTTGTCTGAGTTTCTGGCCACTAAAATTATCCTAATTGGAAGTCCTGACTTCTCTAGCTCAAACAAAAGAATGTGAAGAGCTGATGGCTTCCTTTTCTCTTCCTCCATCCCCAGGACATTCCTTTCTATTCAGACTGTAAAAATAGCACAGATTTAAACAAAAGTTCAAAATGTTACAGTAACTAACAGAACTTTTCACCCCTTGGTATCCACTGGGGTTTGGTGCCAGGACCCGCCATGGATACTAAAATTTATGGATGCTCAAATCCTGTTATATACAGTGGCATAATAAAATGGCCTCCTTTATATAAAATGGTAAAATCAAGGTTAACTTTTTGGATTTCATATATATATATATATATATATATATATATATATTGAAGTCATGGACTGTGGAATTCATGAATGCAGAATCCATGGATATGGTGGGTTGACTGTACATAACATGGGGTGGTGAACTATGTTTAGGTTTACACACACTCATTTCCTTTACTAATTTCCTGGAAATGGATACATCAGAAGTGAGCTGGAGTGTGTTCTCCTCAGAAAGAGTTGTTGTTAATTGCCATCAAGTCAACATAGATGTATGGCCATCCTGTTACTAACAGCTCTTGAAAACTGAGGCTTGTGACTTCCTTGATTGGGTCTATCCACCTTTAATGAAGTCTTCCTCCTTTCCTACAACTTTCTGTCTCAACAAGCATTATCTTATTTACTAGGGATTTATGTCTTCTCATGAAATGTCCAAAGTACAACAGTCTCAATATAATTATCTTGACTTCTAGGGAGAGTTCAGGTGTGATTGGCTCTAATAGATGTACTTTATCTTTCTGGCAGTCCATGGTATCTGCAAAACTCTCCTCCAACATCACATTCCAAATGTGGTGATTTTCTGCCTATCCCCTTTCTTCACTGTCCAGTTTTCACAACCATACGTAGGAATTGGAAATCTGATGGTAGGAACAATTCTGACTTTGATATTCAATTATATATCATTAACATTTGAGAATCTTGTCTAGTTCCTTCATAGCTGCCCTTCCAGGCTCTGCTGTTCTTCTGATTTCTTGACTGTAGTCTCCATTCTGATTAATGACTGAGACAAGGTATGGAAAATCTTCAGCTATTTCAATGTCTTTATCGTCTACTTTAAAGTTATGTAAATCATCTGTAGCCATTTTGTGTGTGTGTTTCTTAATGTTCAGTTGTAACCCTGCCTTCAGAGGGTTAGAGGGAGACAGAACAGCAACTTAGCCCACTGCACCCATACACACACACCAGCAGGAGAGAGTCTGAAAGTCTCGAATACCCTGCAATTCCCTTTGCCATCCAGCAGAAAAGGACTGTGGAAGCAGTAGCTCACTTCGGCACTATGGTTTGCATGCAGACCAACATGACTTTTTCTGTTAGATTGGGATAGATCTATAAATATTTTTTTCACATGGGAGATTTCTCTGGGAGGTTTATGCTATTAAAAATAACCATTGTGAGGAGGGGAGTTCCCTTTCACACTATTCAATTATAGTACTATGGATCCACTTTAATGGGCATGACTTTGTCTTAGGCAATCCTGGGATTGCTAGCTTAGTGAGGCACTAGAGATCTAAGGGGAAGCTCTCTAATGGCCTCTCCCTAAACTGCAAGCCCCAAGCTTCCATAGGATGCTGCCATTACAGTTAAAATTGCATCATACTGCTACAATTGTATCATATGAAAGCACCAGGAGGCACTGATGCACAAAGAAAGTGGTGGGTCATGCCATGTTCCAATTTTTTAAATAACCCCTTCCAGACATGGAACAGCAAGCTAATGTTTATGCCAATTGCATGGGGGGAGTAGTTAAATGTTAAGATACATTCTGCTGATTCTGAAGGTTTGTCTAGTGTTAAATGAAAGACATTTCCATTATATTATGAAGGAGGAGGCATCCTTATCCTTAGCAACATACATGTGTTTATGTAGCAACAGTAACTCTGAAGTTTAAAACCAATAAAGACTGAGGCACACTGAAGGTAACTTAGGTGTACAGAGCAATTCCCAGGATCTGATGAATGGTCATCTTGTAAGTGCATAGGTTGTTTGGCTCAGCTAATGCTCTGCTTGCTCATTTTGTAAATAAAGCAAATATTACAGAAATGCCACTGGGCTTCTTGTGACTTCTTTCAAGGAAGTAAAATCTGCATAGCACTTCCCCTGCAGTCTTTCACTACTCAACGAGGGGGGGGGGGGTGTGCAGCAATAGATTTGGATGCAGTTTTATCTTATACTTTTCATAGTCTATTGTCTAGATATGAAGATGTGTTGCAGTATCTCTCATACCTCCCATGATGAATGGATCTATTTCACACTGGCATCCCAGAAGCATAAGTAAAACTAAATCTCATTAACTGCCTACTGAGGGAGTCAAAGGTACAAAGCAAGCAGAGTGACTGCTAAAATGAAAGGTAATACAGTGATCAGTGTAGCTTTCATGACTGACTGGAGACTTATATGATATTGTTTTCTCAGCATCTAGTGCAAATGATTATGCAATATACTTAATTTTTCGAGGTAACAATTTTATATGTTGTTACCCACTGGATTCATTCTTATTTTCACCTTAATATTTTCCTCTTAAACTAAGTTTTTGATTCACTGTTGCGGATTACGTAAAATTCCTATATGACACTGTATCTTTCTCCATTCTTATTTTCATTTTGAGGAATGACTGTACTTTACCAAATGAATCTTATAGCATCCAGCATAGTGACATAAATGGAATAAATTACATCTGATCAAAAGAAGGAATCATACAATAACATTACTGACAAATTGATCTTGTCTGCCTTTAGATGTTCCCTGATTTATATCAGTTAACATAAGTAGTGGTGGTGGTGGTGGGGGGGACACATGTGTACATATGTGAGAGTGACTGTATAGTGGTGGACATTATTTATTACAGTATGGACAAAATCCCACTGATTTCTCAAAAGCCACTCCTAGGATCAGGGGCCTTTTCACACTACACATTTATAGCACCATGAAACCAATTTAGCTGCCATGGCAATATCCTATGGAATGCTTGGATCTGCAACTAAAATTCTCATCAAAAGAGTTCTAGTGACTCACCAAACTAGAATCCAGTACTACGATTTCACATTGTGAAGGGACCCCTGATCTTGAATCAAATCCCCTCCCTCCCAAATATTCTAGGGACACACTAGGCTTCCATTTTCAAGCAGCCCAACAATAAAGACAGATAAATAAAAAGGGATTCTGTATCTTCTCTAAATCATTGCAATAATGTGTTGGGATCATGCTCTGAATAGTTTTGGGTCACTAGTCTTGAGTAATGCCACAAATTCCAGAAGAATAGCCCATATCTCATGCGGCAAAGAAGGTGTGCCTAAATGACTGAGACAAACAATCCTTTAAAGGACAGGCACACTGAGATTCCCCCCCCCCCCCCCAAGTCTATAGGTTCAATGAATATATGAGTGAGTGAGGCAGGAATGAAGTTGTAAGTCCTAGACCTAAAACAGATAGGACCAAAGAGTGAACCAAGGCCACACTGGTGCCATTCGCACCAGGACTGCAGCAACTGCACGGACCTGGTCCAAATCCAGGCCACCAGAAGGAATGAATTCTATCCAGTCCTTTTTGTTGCAGCCTCAGCCCAGCTTGGTGCAGCCTCAGCATAGCTTCAGGCCACATTTGGGGTGTGCTTCACCTAAACACCATGCCTCCAACATGGCCTAAAGCTGCATCATTTTGCCCATGTGTTTTGGGCCCTAGCCATGCACCAATTGGCACCCATTTTCCAAAAGCAGTGTGAATGTGATTTATACTTGTATACATGTAGTCACAAAGGCTTCCTCTATACAATTGATAACCCTCATATTTATGCAAGGGTCCTGAACATGGCCTGCATCATCAAGCATCCACTGAAGGCATTGGTGGATGTCTGAAGAGGCCCTAAGTACATTTTATGAAATGTACAGTACTGCAGCATAAACTGTCATGAAGCAGATGCTGAGTTAACATGTATTTATAGTGACTTCCCATTTTGTTTGTTTGTTTTGGCACACTGCTGTCTTCCTGCATTGCTCTAACTACAGTCATGGTTTCTTCTTCCCTTGCTTGCCTTCATTAGCTGACACCCAAGACTACATCATCAAGCATAGTACCGCAGGCATCCTTATGCAATGCATCCTTTCAACACCCCCATGACTTTCAATGTGGTAACCCTCACACATGTCCGTTCAGTAGCTGGTGGAAAGCAGTGGAAGATTAGAGAATGTATGGCTATCTCTTCATAGAGAATGGCATAACACGCCAAGATCTGATGGGGTCTTCTGAAGGTCTGGCATGGGGACATTGGCTGCTCATCAAATTCCACCCTCCTGCACACTCTGTCAACCATTGAATGGCTATGGAGGGGGCTTTAACAGCAAAATAGTGAGTCGGGTTGGTGGTGGCTTTTAGCAAGGAAGGAAGTGAAGACCAACCTCTGAAATGACTAAAAAAGATATATGGAGACATTGGACTCATGCTTGTGTATGTCACTAGCATTTTGTTCGCGCATATGATTGATTGTGCCCAAGTAATTTGCAAATGATGCTACTTTATATTTTACAAGGCAGAAAGTGGTGGGGAGGGAACTGCTTGTAGTTCGGCCAGTTTGATTACTGTGCTAGAGCTATATACTACCACCTCACACATTTTCTTTAAAGGTAGTTTCTCAGATGCATACTCAGTCTTATGTTGCAATTTTTGATGCATGTGACAGCCTCAATCATCTTTCATACATGTGCAATGAATAACTCTTTCATTGCTGACAATGAATATTGAAATTGCACAAAATAAATATTGATAATATTCAATAAATACTGAAATGGCACCTTTAAAAAAAAATAGTGGCTTTTGACAGATCACACAGATTTCATGACCCAGAATGCCCAGTAAAAGAAAAAGGCCAGAGTCCTGCTAGTGAGTAACACTGATGTAACTATTCCAGTATAGGCAGTTGTGGGAGAAAAAAGTCATAGGCACAGTAGCCATGAAGGGAGGGAGGGGGGGAGCTAGAGATGTAGGAAGCACTGGAAGTTCAGTACTGGAAGATTTCAGCCTGTTACAGACCGCCCAAAAGGGGCAGTCTCAGGCCGCTGCCGGTTGCAGCGCGGAGGAGTCGCAGCAGCCAAACCACGCGACTCCTCCGCGCTGCAAAGAAGGAGCGCAAAAATCGTGCTCCTTCTGGCAACCCAGAAGAGACGCTGCAAGTGCCAAAGTGCGCACTCGTGGTGTCACTTCTGGGCCACAACATGCAGATGCAGAGCATCCGTTACATCAAAATGGCGGCGGCCGTGTGGAACGGCCGCCGCCATTTGTTACGAACTCTGTCCGTAACAGGGTAAGGGGCGTCTGGAAGAGACACCCCTTTTTCAAAATGGGACGTCCTAAGGACGTACCTTATGGTGGTATGTAACACACCTTTGTCTCCTTTTCTTTGCCTCTTAAAAAATTGTAATTCCTGCTGTATTGTCCCAATAGGATTCCTGCTAAGAAGTAGTTTTTCTAATCACTAGATTCCAAAGAAGAGGAAGGAATAGATAAAAGGAGACAATCCCTGTGGTAGTGGTGGCTCAGGTTTAGCATGATTGAAACAATATCTGTATGTGCTATATATATCATAAAATGGAGTGGGTAGGTTTAAGAAGATGAAAGAAGCCAGAAAAAGTAAAGACACAAATGTTATATGAGAAGAATTACTCCTGCCCATCTATATGCATAGCGACAGTGTAATCCATTGTACTGGCAGCAGGACAGGATCTATTATGCTCACAATGAGTAAGAAAGTGAGGGGGGATTAAAGGTACACTCATCCCTGAGGAACAGCCACACCAACCTACACTGTGTGTGTGACTAAATAGTACTGCAGTTGGTTAGATGCTTAGAGACCCTGGATCTCATTGTACAAGAGCACTGAAACTATTACACCGCACTTGCTCTTGCATATTGTTATTGTGTGCCTTCAAATAATTTCTGACTGATGGAGACCTTAGGGCAGGGGTCGGCAACCACTGGCCCGCGGGCCGCATGCGGCCCGCCAAGGCCAGGGGACCGGCACACGCCCGGTGCTGCCGCCGCAGTGGCAATCAGCGGCAGCACCAGGCCCTTTGGGGGGCCGCCGGCCTCTTCCCTCTCACGCGAGCCGCTGCTCGCGTGAGAGGCCAAAGGTCTCTCGCGCGAGCGGGTGGGGCCTTTGGGGGGCCACCGGCCTCCTCCCTCTCGTGCAAGAGGCCAAAGGTCTCTCGCGCAAGCGGGTGGGGCCTTTGGGGGGGCCGCTGACCTCCTCCCTGTCGCGCAAGCGGCGGCTCGCACGAGAGGCCGAAGGTGCCGCTCGCTCACGGGTGAGGCCAAAGGTCTCTCGCGCGAGCGGGTGGGGCCTTTGGGGGGCCGCCGGCCTCCTCCTTCCTGAACCTCTGCCTCCAGCAGGTGAGGGAAGGGATGATAGGAAGGAAGGAAGGAGAGAGAGTGGAAGGGAGAGAAAGAAAGGGAGAAAGATAGGGAAAGAAGAAGAGATGGAAGGAAGGAAGGAGAGTGGAAAGGAGGGAAGGAAAGAAAGAGGTGTGGAGGGAGAGATGGGGAGAAGGGAGAATGAGAAAGGAAGGGTGGGAGGAAAAGGAAGAGAGAGACGGATGGAAGGAAAGAAAGGAAGGAAGAGAGGTGGAGGGAGGGAGAGAAAGGGAAAGGGGAGAATGAGTAAGGGAGGGGGAAGGAAAAGGAAGAGAGAAATGGGTGGAAAGAAGGAAAGAGATGAAAGGAAGGAGAGAGAGTGGAAGGGATGGAAAGAAGAAAAGAAAGAAAGAGCTGTGTGGAGGTAGAGATGAAGAGAAGAGAGCCAGGAAGAAAGAAGAAAGGAAGGGGGAAATGGAGGCGAGAGGGATTGAAAGATGTGTGGAGGGAGAGATGGGGGAGGGAGGGAGGAAGACAGACATGAGGGAAAGGGGGATGTGAAGGGAGACATAGGGAAGGAAGGAAGGAGAAAGAGAAAGGGAGATGGGAAGGAAGAAGGGATGGACCTCTGCCTCCAGCAGGAAGGGAAAGAAATGAAGAAAAGAGGTGTGGAGGGAGAGATGGGGAGAAGGGAAGGGAGCTAGGAAGACAGGAGGGAGGGAAGGAAGGAAAGGGGAAGAGAAAGGGAGAGGGAAATAAAGGAAGAGGTGGAATGGAGGGAAGGAAGAAAGGGAAAATAAAGGAAATGGAGGAAGAAAGAGATGAATGGAAGGAAAGAAAGAAAGAGTAAAAGGGAGAGTGAGAGAGGGGGAATAAAGGAAATGGAGGAAGAAAGGCATGGAAGGGTAGTAAGAAGGTGAAAGGGAAATAGAAAGGGAAGAATAAGGAAAAGGGAGGAAGAGAGAGACGGATGGAAGGAAAAAAGTGGGAGTGAGGGAAGGAAGTGGGAGAATGAGAAAAGGAGATGGAAGGAAAAGGGAGGAAGAAAAGAGAATGAATGTGAGATGGGGAGTGGCAGGTCTGGCAAAGAGGGCCAGGCCTCTAGCGCTTGTGCCCGCCGTTGGCTTTTTTGCGGGCCCCTGACGGGGCCCGGGGCCCGTCAGGGGCCCGGAAAGAGGCCGAGGCCTCCAGCACTGGCCCCGCCCCTTGAGGGTAGAAGCTCCACCCCCAGTGTGTGGCACCACCCCGGAGGGTGGAAGCTCCACCCCCCCGGCTTCGGCCCCCCAGTTGTCTGAGGGACAGAAACCCGGCCCCCGGCTCAAAAAGGTTGCCTACCCCTGCCTTAGGGTGAAGCTATTATGGGGTTTTCGGGGGGGGGGGAATTCAGAGGATGCTTGCCCTTGCCTTCCTAAGAGAGTGTAACTTGCCCAAACTCATCCAGTGGGTTTCCATGGCTGAGCAGGGGGTTGGATTGGATGACCCTTGTGGTCTTTTCCAACTCTACAGTTCTATGATTCTCCAGAGTTACAGTTCAGTGCTCAAACCACTATACTATGCTGGCTCTCTTGCTCTTGTATAAGGTAGATTTGCTGCTGTGTTGTTGTCATTGTCATCAACATCTTCATCAAATTTATCATCAGAACCTTTCATTTGCTTCTTCCAATTGTTTAGGTGGCCCTTCAGCTCCTGCTGATTGCTTTGAAACTGTTTTTCTTTTCAAGAGGTATTGCCCTCACTCTGGCATGGCTTTGTTCATCCTTAATGAATTTCAGAAATAGCCAAATTGAACTGGGTATAAAATTTTCCATCATCCTGTTCCTAAGCAATCACCAGTTGGTTTGAATCACCCAGTCCTGGAACTGATCCTGAAAGCCTTAGGAGTCCTAGAACTGTTCCCAGAAGATAATAAAAACTGGTTTGTTGTCTGTAATGTCACATTAAGCATATCTGGCTAGCCACACAAGATTAAGTTGCAGCTTATGAGTACAGTATAAGAAAGCTAAGTTTAATGGATCTGCACATAGAAAGCATTTGGTATAATAAAAAAATAAACAAGGAGATATGAGAACACAGTTGTGGTGCAAGTGAAGCTTAGGGGGGAAATGTTTTTAATGGTAACTCCCCAAATCCCCCAACTGGCATGGCCATAGTCCAAAAAGGTAACTTTTCCTAGCTCTGATTAATAAATAATAAATAAATAAAAATTTTATTTATATGCCGCCCTTCCTCCGATCAGGGCGGCTTACAACATATTTAAAAATACAAACAGTTAAAATAAAAACACATTAAAAGCAAACCAACAATAAAGCCCCAAAGCCCAACCTCTTGGCCACGAAAGAGAGGAGGGAGGCCCACAGGATATTTACTCGGGGAATGCCTGTTGGAATAGGAAGGTTTTAAGGTCCTTCCTAAATTGGGCCAGGGTAGTGGACGAGCGGAGCTCTGTGGGCAGCGCATTCCAAAGGGCTGGGGCAGCTATGGAAAACGTCCTCCGAGTGGTGGAGACTAATCTAGCCCCAGGCACCTTCAGTAGCTGCTGCCCAGACGTTCTGAGGGTGCGAGGCGGAATGTACGGGGAGAGGCGGTCCTTTAGGTATCCTGGGCCCAAGCCATTTAGGGCTTTATAGGTGATTACCAACACCTTATATTGAGCTCGGAAGCGAATGGGCAGCCAATGGAGATCTTTTAAAACTGGTGTTATATGGCTGGTCCTGGGCCAGTGACCAGCCGGGCTGCCATATTTTGCACCATTTGAAGCTTCCGGGTTTGGTATAAGGGTTGCCCCATGTAGAGTACATTGCAGAAATCCAGTCTCGAAGTTACCAGAGCATGTACAACAGTTTCTAGGTCCCTCTGGGCCAGGTATGGGCGCAGCTGGCGAATCAGCCAAAGCTGATAACAAGTGCTCTTGACCGTCGCATTCACCTGAGCAGTCAGGTGAAGCGACGAGTCAAGAAGCACGCCCAGACTGCGCACGGAGTCCTTCACAGGGAGCGTGACCCCGTTCAGGACAGGTGGAACCACCGCCATTCCTGGACCAGGGGAACCTATCACTAGTACCTCCGTTTTCTCTGGATTCAATTTGAGTCGGTTTTCCCTCATCCAGCCCATTACTGACTCCAGACAGGCCACGAGAGGAGAGACACCATCCCCAGTCACTGCATCAGTCGGAGACATAGAGAAAATGATTTGGGTGTCATCAGCGTACTGATAACCCCGCGCCCCATGTCTCCGGATGATCTCTCCCAGTGGTTTCATGTAAATGTTAAATAGCATGGGAGACAGAATGGCCCCTTGAGGGACCCCAGTTTTAAGGGGCCTCTCATCGGAGCACACGTCTCCCAGCTGCACCATCTGGGACCTCCCCGAGAGGTAGGAACGGAACCACTGGAGCACAGTGCCCCCGATCCCCACCTTTGCGAGGTGCCCCAGAAGGATACCATGGTCTATGGTATCGAAAGCCGCTGAGATGTCCAAGAGCACCAACAGGGACACGCTTCCCCTGTCGATGCCCAGACGGAGATCATCGACCAAGGCGACCATGGCTGTCTCAACCCCGTAACCCGCCCGGAAGCCAGTTTGAAATGGGTCCAGATAGTCCGTTTCATCCAAGACCGCCTGAAGCTGGATCGCAACCGCCCTCTCGATCACCTTTCCCAAAAATGGTAGCAGCGAAACAGGCCGATAATTATTATGTACCAGGGGGTCAAGGGAGGGCTTTTTTAGGATCGGTCTTACTATGGCCAATTTAAGATCCGATGGAAATAGCCCATCCCTTAAAGATGTGTTAATTATCCGGCGTAACAAAGTTGTTACCGCCGGCCCCCCCTGGGCCGCTAACCACGAGGGACAGGGATCAAGAGAGCAGGTTGTTTTCCGAACACTTCCGAGGATCTTGTCCACATCCTCGGTACTCACCAACTCAAACTGATCCAGTTTAACATAGTCCACGGAGGCTCTGGACACTTCTACTCTAGGTTCTGCTGAAATGTCGGCGTTCAGAACTTCGCTTATATGAGAGGTTTTATCCGCAAAAAAGTTGTTAAACAAGTCACAGCAGGCCTTAGAAGGTTCAAGGATCTGGTTCAGGGCGGGAGGGAGCTGAGTTAGCTCCCTGACCACCCTGAACAACTCTGCCGGACGCGACTCAGCGGACGCAATACGAGCACCATAGAACGAATTCTTTGTTGCTCGTTTTGCCTCTCCGTAGTCCTCTAACAGTTGGTCTAGGAGAGCCTTGTCGTCTAAGCGAAGGTGTTTCCGCCAACGGTACTCTAGCCGTCGCAGAACCCGCTTCCTCGCCCGGAGATCTTCCGTATACCAGGGCTTACGTTTGGAAGCAGGCCTGAGAGGGCGCTTGGGAGCGATACTGTGTATAGCCCTAGAAAGACCGGTATTCCAAATACCGGTGAGGGCATCAACAGAGTCGCCGTCATTTCCAACCGTGAACCCCTCTAAGGCTTCTTGGAACCTCTCAGGTTCCATCAGCCTTCGAGGGTGGACCATCCTAACAGGTCCACCACCCCCGGGGGGGATCTGGGTAGAGGCCTTGATTTTCACCTCTACCAGGAAATAATCCGTCCATGACAGGGGGGAAACATTAACTATTTCCACCCACGGATTCTCCGCATCCGAACAGAAGACCAAATCGAGAGTATTACCCGCACAGTGCGTAGGACCCTGTATCAGCTGGGACAGGCCCATGGCCGCCATGGTATCCATGAATTCCCGAGCCGCACCGGATGGAACATGGCTGGCCGTGAGGGAGATGTTGAAGTCACCCAGGACAAGAAGCCTGGGCATCTCCAACATCAGCTCAGCGACCAGCTGTGTCAGCTCGTTAAGGGAGTCCGCTAGTGCACGGGGTGGCCGATACACTAACAGAATCCCTAGACTGTCCCTAGCCTTTAGGGTCAGGTAAATACACTCGATATAGGAGGTCTGTCGGATGTGGTTCCTGGAGAGGGACACGGTGTTCCTATGTACCAAGGCCACACACCCCGCCCACCTGACCTGCGCTGGTCCTTCACCGAGAACCCAGCAGGCAGGGCCTGAGCCCACACGGCGTCCCCTTCAGGCCCCAGCCAGGTCTCGGTAATGCAAGCCAGGTCGCACTTAGAATCCTCCAGTAGCTCCTGGAGGATGTGGGTCTTGTTGTTGACCGACCTGGCATTGCACAGGAGCAGCGACAGGGTTTGTGGCACGGTTGGAGTGACCCTCAGGTCCATCAGGTTGGGAGGGGGACAGGAAGGCGAGATAGATATGATGCATCGATCACGCCTTCCCCTGGAACGGAAGTCCCTTCTCCCACCACCATACCTCCCCCTGCCCCACACTACCTCAATCGGAGCTCCGCCTGCCGAGGTGTTATCCCCGGCCCAGGCATCCCCCGCATCCCTATCCTCCCCCCACCCCTCTATGGCCACTAAAGAAGCAGAGGTTAGCCACTACAGGCATCCTCTGCTCCCAGGGCCAACCCAAGCCTCCCACACCTATAAACGCTGCGCAGCTGCGCAGGTACGCAGCAGCGGGGTGCTCCTAGTCCGTGGGCGGCACTCCCGGGGCGGTGCGCAGATGCGCACCTCCGATACCACCGGGAGGAGGCCGCCCGGCAAAGGCACAGTCCCTGGCAGCGGCGGCGACGGCGGTGGTCCGGCGTGGAGGCGGAAGGGGGCATGTCGGGAAGGTCCGGTTCCCCGGCTTTTATCCCCGCCGCTCTCACCTGGCGGGGCTCCTCCCAAACTTCCCCCCAGATGGTCCTTAAAGGGCCCCACACGCCCAAACTGGCCGCCAAACGCCAAAGCCAGTGGGCCGCAAGGTTCCAGAGGAGTCCCGCGGGGGTGCTCCTAGTCCGTGGGCGGCACTCCCGGGGCGGTGCACAGATGCGCACCTCCGATACCACCGGGAGAAGGCCGCCCGGCAAAGGCGCAGTCCCTGGCAGCGGCGGCGACGGCGGTGGTCCGGCGTGGAGGCGGGAGGGGGCATTGATTACAAATGAAAGCATAGCAGTAGAAGTTTCCTTTGACAATACTTCAAGTAGCATGTTTGATATAACAACTCAATGTCTCTTCACTTCCACTGTATTAAGCATTTAGCAGTACACTGAATGACCTTTTCCATGAGTTAACTTTGTATTTGCTATCAGCTACAGTTTTTATTAAAAAAAAATACAGTTTTTAAGTGCCACACATTTTAGGCTTGTTAAAATCATGTTGATCACTGATGCCTACCTCTTTTTGTTGCAAAAAGCTGTTTGTTGCATCATTTGGAGCATTTGACACAATATCCCATAAGCCCCTGGAGCAGTTTTGTGGCAATTCTGACTTCAACCAAGTATAGTTCTTGGGTCATGCATAATGTTGCCATTGGATCTTTGCTTTCAAGAAACTTTTCACTGTATTCTCAAGGCTATCTCTTCTCTCAGTTTAAAATATAATGAATGTGGCAGCATCTAAATATAGCCTTTCAGATTCCTTCTCTTTTCAGGTACATTTTTAAACTGGGCTGTAAACAACCACTGCGTTTTTTTAAAAAAATAAAAAAATGTGGATAACAAGCACTACACACAGCTTTGAACCAGGTTGTTACCCAGCCTAAAAAGCTGCCTATTTTATTTTATTTATTTATCTGCAAAGTTTAAAATATTCCAAGCACACTCCCCAAAACATCATATTAGAAGGTCCGCTGAAAAATCCCAGCAAAAGACTTTTGATTCCACTTGAAGTAGTATGGCAGCCCTCAGTATGCAAGAGGAATAAAACACATGATGCAATAATGATATTCTTGAGTATAGATTTAATGAGATCACAACACTGGAAATCTTGGATTCTTCACCTGGAATCCTACTGGTATCTTATGCATCTGCAAGTTTCCCTACAGAAGCCCTTGAATGTTTTTTTGTGCAGAGAACATCTTCACTCAGTTCAAGATTATGGAAGTCAAAATTTGTGCACAGGGTCATTGTGCATATGGATATACATTCTCTGCTAATGGATATCCACCTGCCTGTGTTGAAATTGGTAGGTTCTGCATTTGGTTGCACTTTTGGGGGCCCATTCAGTTCAATTTTCAGTAGCACCGTGTTATTCGACACACCATGGTTGCAAAGAGCAATCAATGAGTAAGTAAATACATGCAGAGATCCATTCTTTCCAACCGTTATGTTTTATTTTGATATCGAAAACATGCTAGTCAATGAAACTCTGGATTTCATTTCTTGAGATAGGCTTTACTCAAACCTTCAGATTCAAACATGCAATCACCTTTACTAAATCCAAGATTCAATTTTCCCTCGAGTGGTAAGCTAATAAGCAAGAGCTCATGTCCAAAACAATCTATTAGTTTCTTATATTTCCATTACTGAAGTATCATGTCCTTCAGAACAGCCCTATAATCACACATATTCCTAGTGGAAGGGGAGATATCAATTTGGGCTGTAACTATACTGTAGAATTTGTGGACACAGGGGCTGGGAGCAGAAAGAGGGACAGGAACATGTTGCTGTTTCTTCAAGTCATTTCTGACTTATGGTGAACCTATGGCAATGGGTTTGTTGTTTTTTGTTTTTTGCAAGATTTGATCAGAAGAGGTTTGCCTTTGCCTTCCTCTGTGGCTGAGAAAGTGTGACTTGACCAAGATCACCAAGTGGTTTTCCATGGTCATGTGGGGATTTGGTCTCCCAGAGTCCTGGTCCAATACTAAAACCACTGCTCCAGACTGGCTAATGATACTTTAAAAACAAGCATGGGCAACAACAGAAGGCTAAGGGGACAGACTGCACCCCCCCAGAACACTTTGGACATCCCCCACCATATTCCATCCACATTTTTTTTTAAAAAAAATTGCTCCCAAACACCCTCTAGGGAGTATGAGAGTCATTATTGCCATGCTTTTAGTCCTCCCTTGGTTGTTTTATGCCCAGGAGAGACCTTTTTTTAACAACATGGGCAGAAGAACTTTATCACACGGGGGAAATTGGGGAAATAACCAGCAAAAACTCATTCATGGGATTTCCCTTGAATGATTTGTTGCTGGTTATTCCCCCAATTATTCCCAGGATAAGCCTTCTCTAATCGCAATCTGTGTAATGATCTTAGCCGCAATCACGCAATTTTCCCTGGATAATGTCTTTTGAACCCCCCAATTCCCTCTGTGTGATAAAGTCCAAAGTAATTTCCTCTTTACTTCTTGTTTCAAAAAGAGCTTTGCGTGGTCCTAAAGCGGGGGGATTTGTGGCAAAAATGCCCCAATGCCTCCCTAGAGTGCAGTCTGGTGCATTTTTTGGCCTCTGGTGGTCCTGGGTGCCACATGCAGTCTATGGGCTGCACCCCTGCTTTTAAAGATAGTTGTTTGTATCATTTGGCCCTCCAGAAATTGTTAGACTGCATTAGCCCTTGCTGGAAAAGTCTAGAGCATGGAAATAACTAATTAATTCCCCTGTTGTATTGTTGGCTCATTAGATTTTTCTTCCACTTTGGCATAACTCACTTGATTTCCTGTTTAATATTGAAGCCAATCCTATGCTTTAATGCTTTTATTAACAACTTAACTGATGGTAACTCAACCAATTAAATGAATGCATTTGTTTGTGGAAGTGGTAATGAATTAATTTGCCTATTTCTAATTTTTAACAGCCTTTTTCAAACCTAAGGTTCCAAGCTTTGGCACTGCCAATAGCAAGGGATGTTGGGAATTTCAGTCAAACAACATCTGCATGATTCCAAATTGCAGAAATATGATTCCACTTTAACTGCCATAGTTTTATCCTATGGGATCCTAGGGTTTCTAATTTAGTCAAGTACAAGAGGAACACACTGTCTATGAATGATATATGCCCCTCCTTAAACTGCCGATCCCAGGATTCCATGGGATGTCACCATGGCAGTTAAAGTGGAGTCATGATGCTATAACTGTGTAGTGTGAATGGACTTTTCACTGTTCTGAAGGATTTCTAGGATAGGCTTCCTTTACCAGGTGGCCTCCAGATGTTAGACTACTACTCCAATCATTTCCTGACAGTTTAGGCATTGCTGTGGTAGTTGGAGATAAAAGAAAATGTTGTCCACTACAAATGAAAGGCTCCATGTTGGGAAAGGCTTCTTTTTAAACTGTTTTAGCCTACTGAACTTTAAATTTGATATGCATCCACAGCAGGTGAGGAGTTAATATTCAAAATTCAGTACATCCTGCTGGGTCCATGAAAACAGATGATAAGATACTGTCAGGAATCCAGGTCATTTAGCAATCATGTTGTTTGACAGTGGAACACACTCCCTCAAAGTGTGACAGAGACTCCTTCTTTGGAGGTTTTTAAACAGAGGCTGGATGGTCATCTGTCAGGGGTGCTTTCATTGTGTCTTCCTCCATGGCAGGGGGTTGGACTGGGTGGTCTTTGAGGTCTCTTCCAACTCTGTGATTCTGTGTTTTAAATGACTTTCACAGGGGTAGATATATTTTACTGTTGCAGCAGAAACAAGAAGCCTTGGTCCACCTTAACCCTGAATATTCTGGCATAAACTTTAATGAACCATATAGTCATCATATAGTCACCATATAGGTGAGTGAAGGAACATTAAGACTTTGGGGAATATATACAGTACTCATGGTGATGATAGGGAATCATAAACAATGGAGTCAGGTGCTAATGAAATACAGAAAGTTCTGACAGTAGCAATCACATTGTTTAAAATTGGGGTTGGAGGGTCAGCATAGTGTACTGGTTTGGGCATTGAGAATTGGACTATGACTCTGCAGATGAGGGTTCAAATCCCTGCTCAGCCATGGAAACCCAATGGGTTGCCTCGAACAAGTCATACAGCTTCAGAGGAAGGCAATGGCAAACTCCCCCTAATTAAGTCTTACCAAGAACAAACAAACAAACAAACAAAATAACCCAATGATAGGGTTGCCACAAATTGGAAATGACTCAAAGGAACACAACAACAGCAAAAATGGAGTGGGCAAAATAAGGCAAAGTCCTCCAGGTGGGTGATGTGTGTGTGCATGACTTAAAAACATACAGCACTTCACAGCATCCAGAAGGATGCAATTAATTTGTGTGTGTGTGTGTGTGTTAGCATGATTAATAAACAGATCTTAATAAATAAATTAGCAAATTGTTTTAGCTTCTTCAGTTGCTGAAAGCAAACCTTTATTTCATTTATTTATTTACTTGATGTATATCCCATCTTTGTTCCAAAGTGGGACCCAAAGCAGCTAAGCAGCTAAAGTTTTCAGTAACTGAAGAATGCAAAAGCCAAAACATTTTTGTTAATTAATTTATTAAGTTTTATTTATTAACCACTCTAATGAATAAGCCATGTGTGTGTATAGTATGATATATTATCACTGCACATTAAAAACAAAATTAATATATAAAACATAATAAATATAATCAATGTATTTAGAACAATATTGATATAATCAACACAAAGCTGTGATGGAATTATGTTGTCTTCCAGACATTGTTGGACTTCTGCTCCCTCCCTTCTTTGCCATTGGCACTGTTTGTTATGATGTGAGACTTGAAATCAAACAACATATAGAGTTGTGCATGACTCCAACCTCTGACAGCAAAATCAACATATAATCAATCACAAAAACAGTGTAAGACTTGCCTTAAATCACTCAAAATTCAACACAGGAAAAAAATTGGTACTATTATCTTACAGCTGCATTTAAAAATATGTAATCAACAAGGATGGAAAATAGAAAAACCCAATATGGTGACCAAGGCAGAAATAATCCTTTTTGAGACCACTTTAACTGCTCTGTCTCAACGTTAGGGAATGCTGAAAATTACAGTTTATTGTGGCATCAAAGCTCTCTGACAAAGAAGGCTAAATGTCTCACAAAACTACAGTTCTCAGAAATCCCTGGCATTGAGCCAAGACAGTTAAAGTTGTATCAAACTGGATTATTTCTGCAGTGTGTTTGGATCCAAGTGAACTTCTAGAAAGGAATTGTATTTTTATTTATTTTTATTCTTTATTTGTTTTGCAGGTTTCTTTCACTCTTTAGCCCATTCAGTTCAGTTTCTATTGCTTTAAACATGGGCGGGGGGGGGGGGGGGAAGGGGCCCTTTACTGATCATAATACTCAATTCCAATGGACACTCAACAAAGTCCTATGCCATTTTGTTCTGTAGAACAATTCACTATGAAAATACCTTAGACTACTAACAGAAAAAACAGCCTGTTCACTTTCTCTGACATTCAGTTTAGAAACCAAAACCAAATTCAGGTTCTTTCCCCTTTTTCCTATATGAAGAAATTTGCAAAATTCTGCAAAATTGTTTAAAAAAACAACCAGTAACCAATTTCTCCTCCATTTGCACCTGCCAAATTTAATAGGTTCACTGCTCCCACCATGTTGGAGGAAAGGAGTGCCCCATTTATCCACCCTTTCCACCATGGAAACCTGGGAGAAGACACCCCCCCCCCCCCCGGAAGTACCACACCACCCTTGGCACCAGGTGACACCCAGTGTGGGAACACCACTGAGTTTGGGTACTCAGTCTCTAAAAGGTTCACCATCACTGATATAGGGTCTTGTCTACACTGGCCAGAATATTCCAGGGTGCTGTCAGAATATTCTGACCCCAGAGCTGCCCTGGATTCCATCTGTTACCTCTGCACTCTGGAGCAACATTGAGTGGGTGTCCACACATGCATCCCATTATGCCATCCTGCACCACTCCCACTGGCATGAGTTGCTCCCTCTGAGCTTAGAAACAAGGTGCCCAACATCAATCACATAGCTGGGTGCCTTGTTGTCACCTCACAGGGAGTGACTCATGCCAGTGGCCATGATACCAGGAGGCACAGTGGGACATGTGTATAAAAACTCACCCAATATCATTTTGGAATGCTCAGGGTTTTCCAGCACAATCCAGAGCAACAGGTGAAGTTTTTTACACTGGTTTAGGATGGAGAGGGTGGATTCAGTGTGGAACTGGTCTTCCCTCATTATGACAGTACATATTCAAATCAGGGATTTGGCCCTGTGTCATGTAGACAAATCATGGTGTGAGCAGGGAGGAACTAGTGTAATTGGCCCTAGGATTGCAATCTACATGTATCAGTATATATGGAACAGTTGCTGTTTGAAACAGAGTGTCATTTCCTGTATTGGGTGGTAGTTTTCATGCATCTCACTTCATTTCATATCTTCAGCAGAGTGGTAAATATCACATGCTCTTCTAGCACATGGATCCTTATGAATAATGTGAATAATGTGATGGAGCCATTCACCACAGCAGTAATTTAAAATGGCTTTCCTGTGATAGCCATTTTGTTTGATCTGCTGTAAAATGAAGGGTTAGAAATCGGAGCTGGGGCTATTTAGTTTTATCTTGAAGAATTAAAAGGAGTCATCAATTTTAATAAATAAAGAAAACATTATAGCTTTAATTAATTAAAAACACAAGATAGAACATCATTCTCAAAATATATTACAACATTTGATTCTTTAGGCTGATAGCTTAGTTCAAAACCAAGGAAGGAAGTCATCTTTTAGTCCACTGGGAGAAATCAATTTTGGAGAAATTCTGGGGGAGGCAAAGGCATTGGATCAAAAATACCACTATATTTTATCTTGAAGCTGTTAGTTCTGGTAAGTAAGACTTGCGAGCCTTTTAGAATGGGGAAAACCTATACAAAATCTGGTAAGCCAACAAATGATGATGTTATGGGGAACCAGACATGTCTGTCTAGGTAACTCTGGTGGGACAAATTCAGACCTAGGGCCTGAGGTTTTCATCTATGCCCTTGAGTCTGTCATTCTGAGGACTACTACTAATTTTAGGTTTCTTAAAATCTCTAACTGGATGCAACAAAGATCTATGCTAACTATAAAAAAAACTTTCGTAATAATGTGCTTAATTATAGGATATGATCCACCAGCTGAGGACCAGGTTATTGACTATCTAATTTGACATCTGCCACAGCTAGAAGAACATTTTAAAAAGTCGCCCTTTTCTTGCCCATTTGTTATTCACCATTCTTTTTTTCATCTGTCAGATTACCTTTCTTTGCTTGCTATCTTTTCATTTTTCTCCTTGGTATCACTCCCCCTCCTCTTGTTCTTTGCATTTTTGAATATCTTTTAAAATCTGTTCCACTCTCCTGCAGTCTCTATTCATGTTCTCTGTGTTACCTTACTGCCTCTTTTGCTTTCTGTCTCTTGAACTCTCTCCAGGTAAACTCTTTTATCATGCTGCTGAAAGATTTAGTCCAAAATGAAGACCTTGTGTGCAGAAAAATGGTCTTAACTGAACCCACAGGCACTCAATAATAATTACCGCCCTCATTAATTAAGCACCAAAATGAAAAAAAGAAAAGGGAAAGGAGCTGAATTACACACTTATCCATTTGTTCAGCTGCTGTGCCTTGTCAGTTGTATTTTTTTGTGTGCCTTGTTTATTCCATCTCTTTGTGAAAAGGGCAGTTTACTTCTAAGCCAAAAATTGTCATACCAGCAAGAAAACGTGTTTGCCTTCCCCACCTCCCCCTGTCTTTTCTCCATTTGCTACCAAAGAGGACCACAACCTTGTAGACGGTGCTGAAAAGCCACCAATTACCCAGCATTATGTAAAACTCTTAAAATACTTTGTTTGCCCAGCAATGTGCAACTAGTACATTGATTTGAAATGAGAATTTAATGACAGCACTTAAAAGCTGGGAGTGCACGTTGAACTGGAGAAATGCATTAAGAAATTAAGCAAATGATTATGCTGAAGCTGGGCAAACGATTTACCAGCAAAGTGAAATTATCATTTCTGTCTCCTCATTTAATCAAGTGCAGGGATGTTCACCAGCTTAACATCTCAGGAAGCTTGGCATAAGCATTTTGACTAATTCAGCTAACCCTGTGATAGTCAAGGCAATGAACCATTTATTATTATTATTATTATTATTATTATTATTATTATTATTTACAAACAGATTGCAAGGCAACTCTTTCTAATCAGGAATGAGGAATCCAAAGGTCCTTGCTACCAGTCATCCCCGCTTCCATGCATTTGGAAAGTGCTTCTTAATGTTTCTCCCATGTGTGCTGCAAACCCTCCAACATTTCACAGATTAAAACTGGGACACATGGCCAAGCCATGACAGAATGTGGTCAAAAGAGTGTGGGCCAGGCAATAAGAGGCCAAATGCTATTAACAAGGAAGAACACACAAACCTGTTGCTTTCAGCAAAGAAACCTTACCACTTATATGCTGAATTTAAGAAGGGCAAGACTCTGCTTCCTCCTCGTTTTGTATTTTCAATTCAACGATTGCAGTAAGTGAAACACAAAAGTGGGAAGAGGCAAGGAGAAGGGCAACTGGAATATTTTAAAGGCAACAGATAAACTGAGACAGCAGAGGATTAACTGGGGCAGTCCCTGCAACGTCAGGGCAGTTGAAGGGTATGATGTTAAGATTGCTGGGTCACAATTCAAAACATGTTTAATAACACAGTCCCATTTTTGTTCTTTGATTTGTATCTCACATTTCTCCAAAAAGTCAGATCTAAGGTGGATCTCAACAAGCATTTGAGAGGATGCAGAGAAAAACCATAAAACCTCATTAAACAAATTATTATATTAAAACACAGTTCAACTAAAAGCAACATAAAAGCACACCGATACGGGGGGGGGGGGGGATACAGCACTCACATAACAAAAGCTCCTTCCTCAGCAGATAAATCAGTTGCAGAGGCCTGCCTGAACAGAAAGGGTTTTCTTTTTTATGTGTTGTCTTTTCTTTCCTTGCTGACAGAAGAACAACAGGAAGGGAGATGGCCCAGCAAGATCTGGAAGAGAGTTCCACAGCCTGGGAGCAGCCATCAAGGAAACCCTCACTTGATTGCCCACCAAATGTTATCCAATGATGGCACAGAAAGATATCGTCAAAGATCCCAAAGCCTGAGAAGGACTGTATAAGATAATATGTTTCTTTTTTAGATTTTCTTTTGCCGTGACCAAAGCGGAATATATAACTTGTAATTAGTATTTTGAATTGTGCACAGAAACAGATCAGCAATCAATTAGTCTATCACAGCAAAGCAATCGTAGTCTTTCTGTAACCAGCCTCCGTCAAGAGTCTGGCTAGTGACTGCCCACCTCACCCCTTTTCATTGAAGTAGTATTATTGGGATATTCACCCTATATTGTCTGTTATGAAATCAACAGAGTAAACAGAAGGATTGTCATTGCAGCACCTTATATCCTTGCAAGGTGGTTTGGTTTTTTGGGGGGTTGGACTCTTTATTTACAATTGTTATTCTCCTATATTAATTTCATCATCATTTCATGTTCATTTAGAATCATTCATATATATATGTATGTATGTATGTATATATATAGGTTTAGAATTTTTGTAGCATTCCTGTATTTTTTACATTCATACCTGTTTGTTGTTTTCTCCTATTTTTCACCAGTTACTGTGTAAGCTTCCTGTTGTGTTGGTTTCCTTCCTGTTACCTGACACGCGGCCATTCTGAGCAGCTGAGCAACAGCTGAGCAACCTGCCAGACTTTGCCCTCCTCTCTCTCTCTCCCCGCCCCCTCTCCCCAACTCCTCTTCCTTTCCTCTCTCCCTTTTTTAATCCAGAAATGCTTCAGCTCCCTTTTTTGCTTTCTTCATCAGGAGAAGAGGTGACTGGGATAGGACAGGAAGGGAGAGAGGGGGGAAGGGAAGGAAGGATGAGTGAGCAGGTGGACTACTAAGCAGACAAGTAGTCTAGCACTCCTCCTCAGCACTGATCTTCACTAACACTAACCTATTCAGAGTTAACTGGGGCATTTACATGTCAGCTCGCTGCCACCACCTGCCTACCCTGCATCCTCCTTGCCCTCTCCCTCCTTGCAGTTTTTCTTCCCACCAATAGTCCCATGCCCCCTTTCCTACCTTGGCACCATGATGCCTCTGCTTTGCTCCAAGGCTGTCTTTGCTGGATCTCAAACCCTCCTCTGTCTGCCTCTTTTCTGCTCCCAGGTCAGGTCAGATCCCATCAATATATTCTTCTTTTTTTTTTAAATAAATTTTTATTAGTTTAAAAATCTTATCAACCATTATTCAATATAACATTACAGAAAAAAACCATCAACAGAACATCAATTCATAACAGAATTATATATAACCAAAAACAAGAAAGAAAAAAAAAACACAAAAAAACAAAAGAAAAGAAAAAACCGAAAAAGACACAAATAAGAAAGAGAAAACAAAAACAAAAACAAAAACAAACAAAAAAAGCATTAATACCTATCTAAAGTATAAAACCTATGGCGTATATCAGCCATACTATCTTACTTAAACTTCATGGAATGCTGGTCCTTCCCGGTTTCTATATTTACACCTGTTTATAACTTACTGAACTCTTAGTAGTTTACCAAATCTCTTACCATTACCCTTAATTAATTATAGTTATCCTCCTACTCTTTATTGCCTTTGTAACCTTAAATCTTCCTAATCGATCTCCTCACTATATCTAATTATACCTGATAGATCCGATTCAATAATCATATGCATATGTAATAAATATATCTTAATAACTCCTAACTTTCTTATTTCTAATATACATCTTTGCTTAACAATCAACACACCGCTATTCATTAGCTATTAACTGTTCTTAATCAATATCTATAAATCCTCAACCAACAGAAAGAAAAAGAAAGAAAAAGACTCTGTATATAATACATGCTATTTCACTTTTCTAACGCCAAATATCTTTGTTTTATACATCTTTTTTGCATATAATCCGTCCAGCTTTCCCACTTTTTATAAAAATTGTCTACCGATTTATTTCTTACCAAATGTGTTAATTTATCCATCTCATATATATCCATCATTTTATTTCTCCATTCCTCTAATTTTGGGCATTCCTTATTTCTCCAATATTGGGCATAGATCGTTCTCGCCGCGATTATCGCTAATTGTAATACATTTTGATTTTTCTTTTCTGTTACCAGTTTTCCAGTTATATTCAGGAGATACATTTTGCTCTTCATTTCTTCTCTAATTCCAAAAATTTCCTTTATTTCTGAATGAATATTCGTCCAAAATAGTTTAGCCTTCTCACACCTCCACCACATATGCATATAGTTACCCACTTCTTTTTCACATTTCCAACATATATTTTGATTGTTTTTAAACATTTTTGCCATTTTAAAAGGTGTGAGGTACCATCTATACATACTTTTGTAAATATTTTCTTTCATCTGTACGTTTATAATTTGTTTAATGTTTGTCTTCCATAGTCTCTCCCATTCCTCTAATTGAATTTCTTCTTTCATATCAATTGCCCATTTTACCATAAATTCTTTAATTGTCTCTTCTTCCAATTCAAAACTTCGTATTAATTGGTATAATTTGGAGATTTGTTTTTTTCGGGTATTTTAATATTCTTTCCACTTCCGCTATTCCTTCACCAATCCCGGTGTCTCTTTTATCAAAATCTGTCTCTTATTTGTCTATATGCAAACCAATTTGCAGTTAAACCCTCCATTGTTAACTCTTCCTGTGTTTTAATATTTACCTCTCCTCTATCCATTTTAATGATATCTCTATATGTTATCCATCTCTCTTTTTTAAATTCCTCCCTTTTGAAAAATGCCTCGTTAGTTGAGACCCACAATGGAATTTTGGGGAACCACAATCTTTTATATCTTAACCAAATTTTTAACATGACTTTTCTCATCCAATATGTTTCAAAATTACTATCTTGTTTAGTTTTCTCATACCATAGATACCCATGTAATCCGAATTTCAAATCCATTTTTTCCAAATTAATTTTCCGCTTATTTTCAAGTTTAATCCAATCAAATATCCAATCTAGCACACATGCGTAGTAATACCACCTCATATTTGGTAATGCGATACCTCCTTTATCTACTGAATTGAATAGTATTTTCAATTTTACCCTGGGTTTTTTATTGTTCCATATAAATTTAGACAACTCTCTATCCCAAATTTTAAAAGGTGATTCGTTAGCTATAATGGGTAAACTCTGGAAGAGAAACATTAATTTCGGTAACACTGACATTTTCAAAATAGCCACTTTACCCAACCAGGATATATTCAATTTTTGCCACCTCTTAAGATTTGATTTAATCTCTTTCCATATTATCCCATAATTGTTCTCAAAAAGGTCCAAGTTACTTGTTGTGATATTTATGCCAAGATATTTTACCATTTTCCCGTTTTGAAATCCAGTTTGATCTTTAAGCTCTTTTATTTCTTCTGTTGTCATATTCATCGTTAATACCGCCGTTTTTTCTTTATTAATTTTATATCCTGCCACTATACCGAATTTTCCCAATATGCTCATTAATTTGCTTATACATTCCAAAGGATTGGTTATTGTCAAAACTAAATCGTCTGCGTAAGCTCTTAATTTATATTCTTCTCCATTAAATTTGAACCCACTGATATCTTGATTTCCTCTAATATTATTTAATAATATTTCTAAACTCAATATAAATAGAAGCGGGGATAGCGGACATCCTTGCCTGACCCCCCTATAAATATTACATTGTTCTGTTCTTTCGCCGTTAATTCAGATTCTCATTTCCGGTTTGTCATATATTGTTTCTATCCACTTTTGAAATTTATCGCCAAATTTTACTTTTTTCATTAATTCAAATATAAATTGCCAATATATATTATCAAAAGCTTTCTCAGCATCGACGAAAATCATTGCCAGTTTTTTATGTATTCTTTTCTCGTGGATTTCTATTAAATTTATTAAATTCCTTATATTATCTTTAATTTTCCTATTTGGTAAAAAACTGGTCTGATCATCCTTTATCCAATTTGAAAGAATTTTTTTTCATTCTTGTCGCCAATATTGCTACGAATAATTTGTAGTCCGTATTCAATAATGCAATTGGTCTATAATTTTTTAACATATATGGGTCTTTCCCTTCTTTAGGAATTAAAGTAATGTCAGATTGTGTCCATGTCTTTGGAATATTCCCTGTTTGTATTTCGTTCATTATTTGTAATAGTGGATCTTTTTTAAAAAATTGACATTTTTTATAATATTCATTCAGAAACCCATCCGGTCCAGGGGATTTCCCCATTTTACTTTTGTTAATAGCATCCGTCAATTCTTCCATTGTTATTGGTGTGTTCAATATTTTTCTTTGCTCCTCATTCAATGTTTCTATTTTTTGGACTTCCAAATACGAAATAATTTTCTTTTTATCTATTTTTGGTTCTTTAAATAATTCTGTAAAATACTGTACAAATACCTTTTTTAAACCATCTTGCTGTGTATACGTTTTCCCTTTATCTTTTATTGCCGTAATATGCCTTTTGGCTTTTTCTTTTCTAATTTGATACGCTAGTAATTTACCCATTTTGTTTGCCGATTCAAAATACCTCTGTTTTAAAAATTTCAGCTTTTTGTCCATCTCTTCAACTAATAATATTGATATCTGTTTTCTTAACTGCTTAATCTCTGTTTGCACTTTTTTGTTTTTTGGCTGTTTCTTTTGAATATCCTCTTTTTCCTTTAATTGTTTATTTAATTTATTTAATTTTCCCTCCTTCTTTTTCTTCATTTCTACTGCCTTTTTAATCAACCACCCTCTAATCACCGCCTTATGGGCATCCCATACCACCTGAATTGAGGTACCTTTATCTAAGTTTTCTTTAAAATAATTGTCTATAACTATATTTAAATCCTTAGTCAATTCTTCATTCAATAATAAATTTGCATTTAGTCTCCA
Source organism: Sceloporus undulatus (assembly GCF_019175285.1). Taxonomy (NCBI): domain Eukaryota; kingdom Metazoa; phylum Chordata; class Lepidosauria; order Squamata; family Phrynosomatidae; genus Sceloporus; species Sceloporus undulatus. The sequence continues at coordinate 230,885,668 of NC_056522.1, forward strand.
GTTATATTCTGTTCTTTTATCCAGATTTAATTTCAATAGTACTGGACTGTGATCTGACAAGGCTCTGGGCATTATTGTCACCTCCCTAATTTTAGAATTTAAATGGGCAGATATCAAAATCATATCAATTCTGGACCAGGTTTTATGGGGGTTTGAAAAAAACATGTAATCCCTACTATCTCCATATTTAGATCTCCATACATCCTCGATTACTAAAAGTTCCTTTAAATCAAAAAATTCCTTAGGTAGTTTTCCCTTCTGTTTCTTAATCTTTTTTTCCGAAAATCTATCTAAATCTGGGTCCATTACACCATTCCAGTCTCCCATCAGTATAACCGAGTCACATTCCTGCTCTAAAATTTTGAGTTTCAACTTTTTATAGAATCTATTTTTATTTTCCATAGGTCCATATATCCTGACTACCATTATTTTTTGTCCTTTAATTAATAATTCTACTATTTCAAAGTTTCCTTCCCTGTCACTATATATCTCTTTTGCCTCATATTTTGAATTTATATATATTGCCACTCCTTTTTTTAAAAAATTGGAATTTGCTGAGAATAAATCACCTAGTTTCATGCATCTTATATGTTTTTTATCTTTCTCTTTGATTCTGGTCTCCTGTAAGCATATTATATCCAATTTCTGTTTCTATAAAAAATGGAAGATTTTTTTCCTCTTTTGAGGTGTATTCATCCCCTGGACATTCCATGTTAATATTTTTAATTGTTGTGCCATCTTCAAAATGTATCTCCTGAAAAACACTCTCAAGCCAATTAATTCAAATATAAATTTATTTATTATTACTTTCTTCCCAGTATATATTTAAAAAGCTGAGTTTTTTTTTGTTTTGTTTTGTTTTCAATCGGTCACAGATGCAAACCTATCTATAAGAAAGGAGTTATATATGTGTATATGTAGTTTGTATTCTAAAATCTTTCACTCTATCAAATCTCGCTTCTATTTTCCAATTCTTCCCTTCTCAGTCTTAGTTCTTCTTGTAGAAGGTCCTGGACATCGTATTCCAGATCCAAATTCAATAAATCCTGCCCCTCTTCCAGTTGGTCTTTCCCACTATTCAGTGACGTGGCGGAGTTTCCCAGATCTTTTCCACGTCTTTGTTCGTCTCTTTCTTTTTTGTCTTCTTTTTTCCTTAACTGCGCTTCCTTTATTTGTCTCAGAAAAGCCTTGGCCTGCTCAACCGTAAAAATCCTAATTCTTTTTTTCTGCCACCAAAACGTCAGGCCTTCAGGGATCTCCCACCTATATGGAATTTTTTCTGTTCTTAAAATCGCTGTCAATCCGTTGTAGTCCTTTCTTTTCTGTAGCAGTCTACCTGGGATGTCCTTTAGCACTTTCAGATCCACTCCTTCATATTGAAAAGCTTTTTCATTGTGTCTATTAAGAAACGTATCTCTCATTATTTTTCTTACAAAAAATACGGAAACATCCCTCGGTAGTCCTTTTTGTCTAGCCACCAACGAATTCACTTTGTATAATTTATCTATTTCATTTTCAAATGTTTCAGTATCTCTATCCATAAATTCGGCAATTGCCTTGATTAACTTCTCTTTCCAGTCCTCATCCTTTTGTTCCGGTAGACCCCTGATCTTTACTGATCTTTCCTTAAATTTTAAATCCCAAATTGCTTTCTCGTCCAATTCGATATCTTCCTTATTCTTTATTTTTATTACATCATTTTCCAATTTTTATTTCGAAATTCTAAAATCTCAACTCTTTGTTTTGTTTTCTGTACATCTATGAGCAATTTGTCCACTGTCTGATTGATCTCTTTCAGATCTTCTCTAATCTCGTGCCTAATTTCTCTCTTAAAGCTTGACAGTTCTTTTGAAAGATTATCTGTAAGTTCCTTTGACAAATTGTTCATATTACTATTCAATTTTTCTATTTTTTCCAGAATTAACTCATTCATGTCTATGGTCTTGTCTTTGTCCAATGACATTCTCCTCTGACTTGCATTTAAAGAATTAGCTTTCTGTGCCTGTTTTCTTGTATTCATTATCAATTAACAGCTCTCATAGTTCCTTACTACAAAATATCAAAATATCACCTAAACAAGTTTAACAAAAAAATTTCTACAGGTTTCCACAGTTCAGCAGGTTTCAGCAATTCTAAGACCCCAGAAAAGTTTCAGATCTTTCACTTTAAGCCAATATTACCAATAGGAAAAAATGTAACAAACAAAGACAATCATATATATATATATATATATATATATATATATATATATATATATATATCTTCCCTTGAATTATTATCCTCCTCCACCCACAGATTCTTCCCACCCCGACAGTTGTTGTTATTTATTTTTATTGTTCCCCTAGTGCTGGTTTCTTTTCCTACTGTCTGGATTCTATCTTTAGTTTACCTCTTTAATTACCGTCCTCCAAGTCTTCCTCTTTACCTCTTCCTCAAGTCCAAAAAGTCAGTCTTGTCCTTATGGCTCTCTGTCTTAATTATCCTTTATTTTCATCACCAATCCTTCTGTCGTCCTTTCTTCCGTCGCTTCTTTACTTCCGTTACCCTTCCCCTTGTCGTTCTTTCTTGTCTGCTCTCAGTCCTCTAATATTTCTTCCTGTTTCTCAAACATGGATCTCAAACCCTCCTCTGTCTGCCTCTTTTCTGCTCCCAGGTCAGGTCAGATCCCATCAATATATTCTAAGGGGTACAAGAGAATCATAGAAACACAGCAGTTGCAGAATCATAGAATCATTATCAGATGCAGGATAAAATGTCATGAAAGGTTGCAGAAACATTGTAAAAGTGCCAGGATGTGATCGTCCATGGTGCTCCTAAAATGCAATTGAAGCTTCCCGCTATGTTCCTGTCATGGAATCGTTCACGGGGAAGCCAGGAGGAGCCATTTTCTGAATAACAGGATATCCCATTATGCAGAAAATGGCTCCCCCGCAACCTATTCCTATGCATTGCCATTCGGTCTGCTCCATTTACAAACTGAATGGAAGAATCAGAAGAATTTTCCCTTCCCCTCCACTGAGGAATGGTTTAATAGATGGTGTGATAGTTAATGGTTCAGTGTTTGGGCGTAATGATGATGATGACGATGATATTAATTATTATTATTAATGTTAATATTATTATTAATAATAATATTTAAAACTTAGGTTAAGTCAGCAGGACATCTACAGCAACAAAAGATATTTAAAGGCAGTGGCATCACTAAGGGAGTGTGGTGGTGTGACCTCACCAAGTGACATCCCAGAAGAGGGGTTACAACTGATCAAACTGTCATCCCACTAGGGGGAAGGGACGAGGACACCTGGCCCCAATTTCCTGCAGTAGCAGTGGTTTCCTCACAAGGAAGCTGCTCCTGCCATGAGGAAGAAGAAGGCCAAGTGTGCCCAGCCTCAATTCCCCAAAGCAGCAGTAGTTTCCTCACAAGGAGGCTGCTGCCACCATAAGGGGGAAGAAATGGTGAGTGCAGCCTTTTAGTCATGTCCCTGGTAGCCCCACTGCATGCACTAGGTGACACCGTGGGGCAACATGCCCCTGTTTAAACAAGGTCCCTGGTAAAGAAAAAATTAAGAACCACCATGTTAAACCTTTCAGGAGAAGACATTATGATCCATTTAAAGATCAAGTTGCTACTCCTAGAGCCTTTTTTTTTTGTCCTAGAAAATGGCTGTTAGGTGAGTATGGAATATTGAGGGTCATAAAAACAGCCCTGAAGGACTACAGAAAGCCCTGGAGCTGGGTACTGCCTATTTGTGTATTACCATAGTTGTATCAGAGTCTCCACACATCCCTGGTGGACCAACTACCTTGGTTCATTTTTTGTCACTGATCTGCAGCCCTGAAGAGACAAAGAGACAGCACAACCTTCTTCTACTGTCATTTTAACCAATATGCCTGTGTGCTCAGAATGCATGTGTGTTAAATGATGAGCAGTCAGTGTTAAATGGGTCCAAACAACTCATTTACAGAGCTTATTGGAGCAGAGTATGTCAGGGCTATGCCTTTTTAAAATCTGAACTAGTCTTTTTCATAGATTAGTTTAAGAAACCTTGTATGCAACTGTATATGTTCTGTCACCGTTACTTGACTGCAAGGTTCTCAAAAGTTAGATTAAAATAATTATGTTATAATTGCTGTTGTAGAATTCAGTAATGAACTTATCCTAGCCTAGTTCATGTAAATATGCAAAGCAAACATAATGGGGTACATAATCCAAACTTTGGAAGGTATAATTGCATGAAATTATGTTTGTAATATTTTAGTGGAAGATACAATGCTGTCTAATATGCATTCTTGTTCAGATGAGAGAATAAGTATGCATGCTGTTTTGCAGACTATTTCCAGACTATAGTGCAGAAAAGCATAGGTAAGCAGTTATTCCAAATTCCTCAAAGCATCTAATTTGAACCACATTCTCCAAGATTTACCCTGGTTTCAACTCTATTGTTGGCTTGTCTCTGCCTAAATAGGTTATTTTTTTTAAAAAAAAGTTAATTGATTAAAAATTCTATATCCACGAACTTCCAAAGTTCATGGTTCATTTTATAAATGAAGCTAAAGTGATATATTCACCTACAGTAGAGAGTACATAAATGGCCAATTGGCGTTGTATAGGTGGCATCATTTCTCATAAATGATTTGGGTAGGATCCTGAGGGCAGGATCTCCTTCTGTGCACCATGTCCATTATTACTCACCAATGATCCAGAGCTTCCTATGATTTTTCTGTACTTGTCAACTATAGCACCACTGGTATTGCAAATGAGAAATCATAGTACATTTCTGACCCTTCTCCATTACAGCATAAATGGCAGCACTCAAGAACCAGGTTGGAGTGATCAATCTGGGACAAGATATAGATTTTTAAATGGCTCTCATATGCCCTCTATCCCCCATTACTAAGGGCCACAACCATTATATTCCAGAACTACAAAGCACATGTAACAATCCTGTCCAAAAAATCATTACAATCTGGAAACTACTTAGTCACCAACTCATAAAACCTGTCATGCTCTCTGTCCCCCAAAATTTCAACCTTTGCCTTCACCTATTCAAACCTTCTCCAGAAGCTGGCCTTCTTGCCTTATGTTCCTATTCTGTCAAAGAAATCTCTATTATATGTGGGCACTTAACAGACCATAAGGAAACCCCTAGATATTTAGCAGAGACACTTTTAAGCTTATGGCTGAACAAAACAGCATGGGAAGATGCTTTCCTATCTTCTTGCGAACTGGCAACCCATTCAAGTTTAGACCTTAAATTTACAGCAGTATATAGAAGAGTCTCTGGTTAAAATGCCTTCAAAACTTCAAAATAACTGTTTTGTGATGCTAACTTGAAAGCTTGTATTTCTGTAGAATGTCTGATTTCTGATTAGTTTAACTACTTAACAAAAAAAGACTGTCCCCAATTGTTCATATACTTCAGCTCAATATTCAGTGTGGGATAATATTTTAAAGAAAATATAGAAAAGGCCAATATTTTGTCATCCAAAGGGGTATCTACTGATTTGTAGCTTCCCAATAGAGGGAAGGAAAACAAAATCTAGGCTATTTAGTAGGATGAAACAACATCATGACATGATATTTATTTATACTATATGGATTCATAGCTCACTTGCAGGAAAAGTCAGCAAAATAATTTAAGTCACTGTTAAATGACCTCCATGTGGGATGTGTTGCAGTCTCAGCACATTAACTGCATTTACCATCCAAGAAACAACAATGAGACTCTTTGGCAAAGAAAAAAAAATACAGCATATTCGATCTGAAGTAAATCAAAAGTGCTTTTGCCCACCACCACCTCCACCCCTCTTTGTCCATCTCATCACAATTTCCTTGGTGATGTTCCCCATCACATTTTAAATATTTATATCACAGAGGTCCAAAACAAACTGCAGAAATAAGCCAGTTTGAGACTCTCTTAACTGCCTTGGCTCAGTGCTAAGGAATCCTAGCACTGACAATTGTAATTTGTTGTGGCACCAGAGCTCTCTGACAGAGAAGGCTAAATGTCTCACAAAACTCTAGTTCTCAGAATTTCCTAACATTGAGCCAGTCAAAGTGGTCTCAAACTGGATTATTTCTGTAGCATGTTTTAGACCAAAGTCATCTTTGACAACATTGACTCCTTCAGTTTAGTAACAGAGATGAGCACCACCGCTAAAGCCAGACACGACTTGACAACCTTGTCAAGGGGAAAACCTACCTTTTTATACCTAATTTAGCAGGATAAATACAATTTTCATTTATCAATCAATTGAATTTTAAAGCTGCTGATTAGTTTGCAATGCTCTACAATTTCAGTGTGAAATGCTGACTATATATACACTATCCATGTGCGTGTGGCTGTTTCTCTATGTCCTCAAATATGTATTGTTGTTGTTGTTGTTGTTGGATGGAATTCATGATTTCAGTTATGATCATTCATAACTGATTTATATTCACAATTCCTATATATTCAATTCCTATATATGGGTCAAGGATGAATTGTGACAGCGATCCTGCTTCTGACTATCACAACGGAGATTACTGGCAGGAGAGGGATGGAAACATCAGTCAGCTGTGTTCTGGTCGACAGGAGAATAGACTCCTGTCGCTCACAGTACCTGCTGCTTGGAAGGTCAAGGGAGTCAGCTGAGAGACACTGCTTAGCTATGTAACTAAGGTAATCATGTAGCTAAATAGCTGATCTAGAATATGAGCCATTATTTATTTATATCCTATTTTTTTTCCTAAGATTGGGACTCAAGGCAATTTACAAGTTATGTTTTTACTTTGCCAGAAAAAGCAAACTATAGATGTAAGAACTAAATAACCTCCTTTTGATCACATCTGGCAGTGACAAAGCAGACAGTGGCTGTTGAAAAGCACACCAGAAACACCTAGGAGCTCAAGGCAAAACTAAACAGAATTTTAAATGATAGAACAGTTCAGTTCTATCCCAGATTTCCTGGGAGAAAATGGCCTTGAATTCAGTTGGATTTACCTCCAAGAAAATATGCATAGGCTCATGTTACCAGTGTTGAGAAAAGGGGGTTCAGTACCTGAAACCAGAGCTTTAAAATGTTCCTCAAGCTCCTTCCTTCCTTCCTTCCTTCCTTCCTTCCTTCCTTCTTTCTTTTTTTTCTTTCTTTTTTGATGACAATTCCTAGAATTCTTCATCTGCCTGCCTCAAGCTTTTATAACCTCTGCCTGAAACCCAGGAAACAGGAACCTTGGGTAAAATATTATCTGGCTTCATTATCACTGCTGTGAGAGTATTTATTTATGTATTTGTTTATCTAATCTACTTCATTCCGTTTGGATGGTTGATTGTCTTCACTCCTCTGGGTTTTTCTTCTGATGTCTGAGCTGGAGTAACCATTAGCCTGCAGAGCCCAGTCTAGGTGCTTCAATTCATCTTCCAGGAAGTGGGGTTCACAGATCCTTTTTGCCCTGTCTACCAGTGTTTTTATTGTGCTTCTTTTTTTGTCCTGGGCGATGGTTGGAGTGCTTGTGTAGGTATCTGTGCACATGTGTAAGTTTTCTGTATACTGTGTGGTCCAACCATTGGTTCTGTTTGTGGATGACATCCAAGGAAGGCAATGTTCCTTTCTTTTCTTTTTCCATCATGAATTGGATGTTCGGGTGGATGTGTTGTTCAGATGGTTCAGAAACATGGTAAGACCTTCTCCGTGGCTCCAAATGGTGAAAGTAACATTCAGATATTGGAACCATGTTGTGGGCTTTTTGGCAGTTTCCAGGGCTTGCTTTTCAAAGTGTTTCATGTAAACGTTTGCAATCACGGGGCTCAGAGGGTGTGCCCATCTCTCTGCTCGTAAAATCTATTGTCCCACTGAAAGTAGCTTGTGGTGAGGCAATGTTCGAACAGAGCTGTGATGTCTTCCAGGAAAAAATGTTGGATGAATGCCATAGTGTCCATTATGGAGACTATGGTGAACAGGGAGACCACATGAAAGCTGACTAGTTTGTTTCCAAGTTTGAGTTCGAGGTTGTTGATTTTTTTCTATGAAGTGATCTGAGTCCTTGATGTAGTGGGTCACACAGTATATATACCCCACTCACTTCCATGCCAGCATTCTCTGAAAATGCCAGCCACAGATGCTGGTGAAACATCAGCAATAAACTATTCCAGAACATGGCCACATAGCCTGAAAAACCCACAAAAAACTATGGATGCCAGTCATGAAAGCCTTCGCCTTGACTTCCTATTATCTCTCTTAAATCTGCTATCAAGAAACTTCATTGAGTGACCTGCATTCTAGCAATTATTCTATGAAGGAGAGATGACTTCTCAGCCTAAGTCTTTTATTGTGACTTTGTGCAACATTAATTTTTGTGCCTTCCTAGCTGGCATAATAAAGTCATTGCCACAATACAAACTTTGGAATTTGTCTTATGGTCACCATAGCTACCCCTGAATTTATATGATGCGAGGAATACCAAACATAGCTGCTCAACAGTGAGATCCTACACTGCAGAAAGAGGAATTTATACTATATTGAAATAGGACTTGATTCTCTGAGGAGTTAATTCCCTCCAGGCAAAAGTAAGGCTACCAAAACTTATCAACAAGCCTGTATCAACATGCTAAATTTATGTCCAACCGTAGTGATACAGAGACATCCTGAAGAATGCACTCCTCTCTTGTTCTCCATTTTACCAACACTTTTGAGAACTGTACACTGGATAGATACAAGCTGACTTTTCAATGTTTATTTTTTTTTTCCTTAATGGAGATCCAAATTTGATTGCCCATCTTTTACAACATTTGTTGTTCCCAGTGAACTCACTAGATGAGGATAACCTGATGAGTCTTTCTTTTTTCGTATGCTCACCTTTCCCCCATGCCATCTCAAAACAACAGAGAAACTATGCAAGTGTAGTGTCATCCCTTTGTTACCTCTTTTCACCTGCATGCATTTGTCAAAACATTTTTGTGTGCTGTCAGAATATGTTTTGAAAAGGTACAATGAATTTTGTGCACCTTGGTTTGCCTAATAAATGTATTTTCAAAATATGCACTTTCTAATTTATGAGAAAATTAAAACAGATATCCCTGCATCCCCACCCATGCATAGTTACATAAACATTATGTCATATCACCTTATCCTTTAGTTGACTTTTTCTGAAACTAAAATATTTCAAAGTATTCAGTCCCTCTGACCTCAACTAATTAGCTACTGGCAGAGAGGAAATGGGTATGTCTTTAGGAAAGGAATATAAGTCTTTATCTATTTCATTATTTCATGTAAGAGCAAATGTCTTATACAAGGGGGTTTTTTGCACAGAAAATGGCACATGGTTTGCAAAACATTTTCTGGGCAAAATCTTATTTTTCTACAGCATCCACAATGCCTCAGAAATCTGCATACTTTTAAGGCAATGGACCTTTTATTTCAAAACAAGTTGCAGGAAGTATGAAACAGCTAGTTTTACTGAAAGTATCAAATCTAAATTCTCTCTCTCTCTGTACCTATGTGTATTTATAAAGGTGAAAGATCTGGAAGAAATAATAAGCAGTGGACTCCAAACACTGGAAAAATATATTTTCCTTCTTAATACTGATGCAGAGTATTTTAAAAGCAAAACCAAACAATTCTGATTCAGTTTTCTTGGTCGCCTCTCCTGCTTCTCGTTCCTGCAAGGGACAAAAACATAAATACAAACAGTGAATGAACTCATCTGTTTAATAGTATTGCTTTTAAAATCCATCTTTGATCTGTTTATATATTTCCACACAGGATGAATAACATGAGTAAGTAAAAATTGCACTAGAGGGACATAAAAGATAACAAAATGCTATCAAACATTCTCTGGATGCAATCCACTTTCTGGCAGTTGGGCTAAGCATCATTGTTACTCAATCTGACAGTAATAGGCAGGTTACATTCTCTCACTTCCTCATAATTACTTGTCTAGGATACAAAACATTCTGCGCTGATCTCCACAGGACTTAAATAAACCTTACAGCTCCCTATAGAGACAACTAGGTCATTTGCCTCTTATTTTTGAAGATTAGAAAGTAGTTGGATTCGTACACTTCTAAATTCATAGTCCTATATTAATTCTTTCTCTGCCTGTGATAAAAATGAGGAATATTCATAATGTGCCCATATTGTTACTAGAACTGTTATGTCAAACTTAAGGTAAAACAGTCATTGCCAGTAACTCTCATTTAACCCTTAAAATCAGGGGCACAGCAAATCTGGACCTTCAGATGTTTTTAGGCTACAACTGTCATAATCCCTTATTGTTAGCTATGCTATTTTAGAGTGATGGGAGTTGCAGTCTAATAATATCTGGAGGGCTATATATTCCACATGGGGGACCACCAACAAATACCTGGTGCTATAGGTTACGTGGCAGATGAAATGGCAAACACCTCTGAGTATTCCTTGATAATATTCCTTGATGTAAAAAAAATTATGTAGTTAATAGTCTCCATAAGTCAACAGGTGACTTAAAATCACACACACACGTGTATTTCATGTGTGTGTGTGTGTGTGCATGTGTGTGTGTGTCTTCAAGTCACCTGTCAATTTATGGTGAACTCATGAATTTCATAGGGTCATCTTAGGTATACTCGTCTTGAATACTTCCAATCCAGTAGAAGAATCATCTGGGCGCCAAAATGCTTCAGAAAGTTCTGAGAGATTGAGAGGGAGAGAGTTCTGCTATCTAAGGCCCTTTCACACTACACCATCATAGTGCTATGATTCCACTTTAACGGCCAGGGCAATATCCTATGGAATCCTGGGATTCACAGGTTCAGGAAGGATATTTGGAATTCTCAGCCAATGAGCTCCTCTAGTATCTTACCAAAGGTACTCCTGCCCCTGGAAAGACTTCAGAAGAGAACCCAAGTTTGGGAAAGAACTTTGTTATATCCATAAATAAACAGATTTTATTTGTACTTCCCAGACTAACGTCTGGACTGCAAACACCATTCTACATTAGCTTACACAAATTGCTAAATTTTGTAATGCAAATTATGGCTCAAAATTGTGGACAGAAGTATGTCTGTTAAGATACATGTGTACAAAAAAGTGCTTGTTGGGAAAACCTACATATAAAAATAAATGTAAACAAATTTCTCAGATGATCGGAGCGTGGAACAGATCTGACTGAATACACACAAATCTAATTATATTTAGCAACCTTTGCATGCTTATAATCACTAATTGTTAGTTTTATCCAAATACAACAAAATCAAAAGCCCACAAAGCAGTAAAACCTTTATTTGGCCAACTCTAACTGGTTTCTTGATCAGGCAAAGCTGTTAAAAATCATACAGAAGATAAACGGTGACAGTGTTAGAGTCAAAAGGCCTACATTTTATCTCAGATATTACTCTGTTGTCAGGTAAGATGGTAGAGGCAGGCAGAGGCTACTCCCCTTCTTAGCCATGTGGGGACTATGGACAAAAGGCAATAAAATTTCAATTCCATTGGCAACAGAAAAGCTTCTGTTGTTGACTTTTAAAACCCTGCATGAGCTGGCCCCTCTTTACGTCTTTCTCTTTACACTCCCACTCGTACCCTCTGTTCTAGTAACCAAGGTCTGCTGTCCCAGCCTAGGATCTCTATTGCCCCGTCCCGGATTCACCCCTTCTCATTTGCTGCCCCTCACTCCTGGAATCTTCTTCCCCCACAAACACAGGTCATCACTTCTTTGACCACTTTTAAATCTGAGTTGAAGACTATCCTGTTCAAGGAAGCATTCCTAGGCACTGTGTGATTATATGTCTGATTTTTGATTGGATAGTTGATGTTGTTTTTAATTGTTAATTCTTTGTCTAAGAAAATCCCATGAAATAACAAAGGGAGATGGACTGGAAACAAAGTATTTTTAAAAAGTCATGATGGGGTGGGGGGGAATAGTGCTAGCCAGTGGCTTCCGTATCTGTGCGGTGGTGAATTTTATATTATTACCTATTGTTTTACATGTATTTTGTAGATTGTATGCCATTAGCAGGTTTTATTTTTATTGATTTGATCATTTGTATGTACAGCGCTGTGTACATATACAGAGCTACAGAAATAAACTATAATAATAACAACAACAACAACCAAACACCAGCATAGTCCAAGGGCCCACTGTACATACTAGCCACTCATAGTCTCAAGGTCAGCCTTCTACACTAGGGATGGGGAAATCCACAGACAGCATGCATCCTCAATCCCTTTTTTTAAAGTTCCCAGAATGGCAGAGAGAGAGAGAGAGAGAGAGAGAGAGAGAGAGAAGTCTCTTGGCAGGAGTGTCTATTGTCAGTCTCTTCTCTGAGTGCTAAACGGGTGAACATCAGCCAGGGGCCTGGTTGGCAATATTGTATTGACAGATTCTGGGCTTCACTGCAAACAAGTCTCATCTCATAACTGAACCAGGCAATATTATCTATTGCATGGAAATACAGGCATTGTGCAAATATGTGATAGAATATGCATGTATCAAGGATGGAACTCCTCCCCCCCCCCAACACATACACAGCCTTACGTAGATTCATTCAATAGTGGAAGAGTGCAACAACTTGAGAAGTGGGCATCTGCCTTTTATTTATCAGTGACACTGATGATCTGCCTTTCTCCCAATGAGTTCAGAGTGATGTATATAGCTCACCTTCTCCGCACATTATCTTCAAAATCACCTGGTAGGTTAGATCAAGCAAAGACAGGGGAAATAGCTGTCCCAAGGTCAAACAGTGAGTTAAATGACTCTAGCATGGACTTGAACCTGTAGGCCCAGTGCCTCAGGCTAACCTATGCTGTCTGATAGGCTTAAATTAACATTCTGTATCACCATTCCATCCATTATTAGTTATCTTAAAAAGTTAATGGTGCATCATGTCCATGACACCCTCTCTGTTTGGGTGATACTTCAGTCTCTGAACTGGTGTTATCTGGAAAGGCATGTGTTCTTCTTGAGTGTAAGAAAGAACTTTAACACATAATCCTCTCTTATCACCATGTCCAAAGCACATCATTGCCGTGATTTCTTCTGCTATCTGATGTCTCCTACCATCCCTCATTGCTGCCTCTCCCATAGCATAGGAACATGACCTCCTACTATCTAAATTTGTCTGGGGCAATCTCAATTGATCCTCTGTCACCACACTTTTAAGCTGCTTTAAAAGTGTCCCACTTTTTCTTCTCTTCCATTTCCCCCCCCCCCCTGATCCTGCACTTACTTTATTTGCAGCACACTGAGTTCAAAGTGCAAAATAGTTTGCATTCAAGTAACTCAGCAGTGGAGAGAGGAGAAGAGGGGCCAAACTTTGCCCTTCCCAATATGCTCAGGCAACGGCAAACTAGTGCAGCCTCTCCTAGTTTGTGTGTTATTTCTCATTAATAGCTTTTACCGGTTTGACCACAATCTGATTTTCCAAATGTGATCCAGTTTTCATCTGAGAAATGTTGGATGGTATGTGGGAGTTTGTTCTAGGCCTACTACAGTGTTTAGTTAATAAAATGTTGTAATTAAGAGGGGAGGGGGGAAACCACAGCCAAGCTTGAGGCCATTATTAACTGGAAATGTTGTTTCCCCATCTAGTGCTGAGTTATACATGACACCTGAAAGCATCCTTTGTTTTTGCTCACTGTATTAAATGCTGATAAGTCAGTTTTTCTCAATAGAGTAACTGCTGACCTTTATCTAAGCAAGGTCTGAAGTGTACAAAGGAGCTGGGAACAATTTGTTTGACTCATCGCTTTCCCCATTGGAATACAATCATGTTAAACAGAACCCTAAATCAGCTGGAGAAGGAATGAGAAACAAGTTGACACGAAGCAGAGCTGGCTCTCCTTTTGTGAAATATGTCTCTGTTCAACAAGCAAGAGCATACCTTTCAGAGTCTGTGATGCCAGATGTTGCCCCCAGCTGAGGTACACAGCAGGCACTATGCCTGGCATGGCTATCCATTTGTTCATGCTTCTACAAATACAATCTCTCCTGGAGAGAAGTGGCCAATACTGGAAACTTCATGAAAGCATGCCTTATCATCTTCATCTGACTCTGACCAAAAAGACAAATAGAAATGGAAAGCATTTTTTAACAGTCTGAAAAGTGCATTCCCTTGACCCACATTCCTTTCACAAGTATGTGCGCCATGGGTACACTGTTTATTATTGATGGTTTCCAACACTGCCATGCTTACATTACAGAACTTTAAATAATAAATAATGAATAAATTAAAAAAATTGCTAGCCTTGCCATTAGGCAATCAACCATCACAGGAGTTTGGGCTGTAAAAGCATCAGGGCCTAAATACCCTAAAGTCACCAGGACCCATCTGATCTTGTGAGCTAAGCATGGTCAGCCCGGGTTGGTACTTGGATGTTGTTGTTGTTGTTGTTGTTGTTGTTGTGTGTCTTCAAGTAATTTCCAATTTATGGTGCTCCAAAGGCAAACCTATCATGGGGTTTTCTTGGCAAGATATGTTCACTGTGTTCCCTTGAGGCTGAACAGCATGTGACTTGCCCTAGATCACCCAGTGGGTTTCATGGTTTTCATGGAATTGAACCCTGGTCTTTAGGCTATATTTCAGAAGTAGAAACTGGAAAAAACACCTCTGAGTATTCTTTGTCTAAGAAAATCCCATTAAATAACAAAGGGAGATGGACTGGAAACAAAGTATTTTTAAAAAGTCATGATGGGGGGGAGGAATAGTGCTAGCCAGTGGCTTCCGTATCTGTGCGGTGGTGAACTTGAGTTAGGTTGTTGTAGTTGTTGTGTGATTTCAGGTCAGAAGGGGGTTGCCTTAGCCTTCCTCTGAGGCTGAGAGAGTGTGACTTGCCCAAAGTGACCAAATAGGTTTTCGTGGCTGAACAGGGATTCAAATTCTCCACAGTTGTTGTCTAGCTTTCTAACCTCCACACCACATTGGTTCTGTGTTATACCAGATTTTAAAAGGATTATTCAGGGCACTGAATCTAATAAGTTTTAGGATTTAGGATAGCTCATCATTTAAAATCTGGAATAAACTCCAAGATAGATTCCCTGCACTCCAGATAGGGAAGCATCAGATACCATGAAAACAGTATATTGAAGGTTTTTAACATGCTCTTACAAACACCACCCTCTAAATTTCATAGCTAGGAAGGAAGGAAAGAAAGAAGGAAGGAAAAGAAAGAAAGAAAGAAAGAAAGAAAGAATTTGCATCTAGGTATTAATTTTTGGCTTTATGAGTATATTATAGAATGTATCCACAATACAGCAAGTTCATTTTTGGTGGTGCAAAGTATTCAGTACGAACAGCAGGGCTGCCACTGCCTGTTTCCTTCAAATATTTCCACCCACCCCCTCCTACCTAGCCATTGCCAGCTGCTTTTCAAACTCCCCACTGCTTGGAATGCAACTTACAATGTCACTCAGAAAGTAGAAGGGGAGACTTGCTGTTTATGGCAAGCTTCCATATTTGATTAATTTTAATATCAGGTTTGCTCACCAATCAAAAACTTGTCCCCCACCCCAGTCTTTGGCAGGTTTGCATAGAAAGGAGGGCTGTTTATTTCAAGGGGAAACTTACTTCCAAGCAAATGTGTGCAGAATGTGTTTAAGCGTTCAGCTTTTGTTTGAACAATTAACCATTTTAAATGAATTCTTACCATTTCTAAATATAGATATTGTTTTAATTAATAAAAGCATTTTTAAAACCAATAATAAGGCAGTTAGTGGGGGGAGGGAGCAAAATACCTGCAGCAATTTTTTTGAGTGACGTGACTTAGACAGATTTTTAACAATCATGGAATGATTGCTGTGCATCGTGTTTTCATGGGTGAAAGCTTCACTTACATACAATCATATTAAGATACAACTTTGTAATCTATAATTAATGTTTGAGTTGTGTCAATTAATGCTTTCAGCCCTGCTTGAGAGGCTACAATCTAAAAAGAAAAGAGTAAACACAAATGCAGATATAATAATGTAGGCAGTGACAGTTGGCAGTTCCCATGTCAATGAGGCAGATAATTTGCTCTGGGTTTTAGTCCAAACTTAAAGGGAGTGAACCAAGGTGCTGGGTCTGTTTTGGGGCTATTGGCTGATATCAAGCAGGCAGAGTGTTATGCTCCAACTGTGCAGTTCTATGCCCCCCCCCAAGGAGGGAGGGAGGGAGGGATGGTGATGATCATGATTATGATCATGGTGATGGTGATGGCTAGGGATGGAGGGCAAGGCAACTCAAATGATAAAGAAGCTGGCCTTAATATGAAGGGGGTAAGACACGAGGCTGAAGCCATGGATGGAGTGCACCAACTCCCTTTTAATTCCCTTCGGAGCTTAGACCAGCTGCATCTTCATCATATGAATGGCCTTCTCTCTCTGTCCCTTCCCAGCAGCAAATCCTCCTAGGGGTTGACAGCTGTCAGGGAATGCTGTTTTTGGATGAGGTGCAAAGGACAGAGATCAGCTCCGTGTTCAAACGGAGACACATGCATAAGCCACATTTAAATGCACATATGTCACTAATAAGATCCACCCCACAGTTTAGGACTTGAATGTTTCATTTAAAACTCAGGCTAAAATCCAAAGTGGATTCACCAGCCCACTAACACAGAGGCCATCAGCTGCAGTGTAGGCTTAAGAATAAAAAAACCGAATGATGGTTGTGTGTGTGTGTGTGTGTGTGTGTGTGTGTGTTGTGTGCCTTCAAGTCATTTCCAATTTATGGTGACCATGGGATTTTCTTGGTAAGATTTGTTCAGAGGGGGTTTGTCATTGCCTTCCCCTTAGGCTGAGAGCATGTGACTTGACCAAGGTCACCCAGTCAGTTTCATGGTTGAGCTGGGAACTGAACCCTGGTCTCAGTTGTAATCCAACACTTAAACCACTATGCTATGCTGGCTAGTGGTGACAAATGTTGGAGCAAAAAGGGGGCCAGGGATGATCATTTTTCAGACCTTTGCTTTCTTTATTCTTAGGGCTCCTGGACATGGGTGCAAGTAGCAGCCCCTGCTCTATAACTCCCCCCAAACAATGGTCTTTATGTTTATATATTCTTATGGTAAATAAATACAGGTTGCACCATCCCGCCAATGCAGTCAATGCGAATTTGGCTGTTGACTTCAACAGGAACAGGGCGAACCTCTTAATTTTTAAAGAGCTGCTCTCTCATAATTTCCCCGATAATTGCCACTTAGCTCATTCATAATGGAAAAGCTTCCAAAAGTGGCAGCAGGAACATACATAATGGTGATTTGCACTCTGGCAGCACTTCCAGCAATTCCCGGTTTTAAAGCGCAAGGTAATAAAAAGATATGTCTCATCATTAAGTGATTATTTTTTAATAAATTATGATGTATTATTTATCCTTTTGTCCTTAATAAGAAAGCACATATATTTTTTTGAAAGAGAGAAAGAGAGAATGAGAGCAGGGAGAAATAAAGTACAATAAGGAAACACAACAAGATACATGAATGGCTCCATGGCTTAAATGCCTCTGACTGCTGGATCCTGGGTTAATTAAACTGAATGGGGAAAAGTAATGGGAAGGCTGTTCAGCAAGGGCAGAGGGCAAATGAGAAACAGGTTGTTGCATCTCTGGGGAATGGTTTTATTGGAGCTCACTAAAGGCTACTCTAGACAGCCAATAGTTCCAATAAAAGTCAGGTCAGGAGCTTATTGCATTAACAAATAAGCCGTCTTACCTCTTCCGGCTTGAATGCATCATCCGGGATGTTATCCCATCTAAATTGCCACCGATCTTGCTGGGATGCCACCACCCAGATGCATCCTGGGTGGAAGCCTTGCTCAGCTGGCCAATTTTTGATGTCAGAAGCTCCCCAACTTTGAAAAAGTGCTGGCTGAGTGAGGCTTCAACCCGGGAAGCACCCAGGTGGTGGCATCCTGGCTAGATCCGTGGCAATTTAGGTATGATAACATCCAGAGGCATCCTGGATCCTGAATTCAAGATAGAAGAGGTAAACTGGCTTATTTGTTAATGCGATAAGCTCCTTATTCTGTTCTTCTGTTCTTTCAGTGATTGTTCCCATACAGCTATTCTGCATTGTTTTGCAGGAGGTATGATTACCTGTGGTGTGGGCAGGATTTCCTTCCCTCCCCATCCTTCCCTTAGTAGTCTATCATCGGAAACCACTCAGAGGTACTGCAGGCAAATGATCTTCACAAGAGAAAACCCCTGTTGATAATAATAATAACAATAAATGTTATTTATATACCGCTTTTCCAAAGGATCAAGGCAGTTTACAAAAATGCAAAACAATTGCATAAACAAATACATAACATACACACAACTAAAAATACATCCCCTTACCTAAACTAAAATACCAACATCAAAATTTAGTTAAATTAATTACATTAAAATATATTAAAATATTCCCTCCCTTACCAGCCAAATGCTGCCTTGCTCCCCCTGAAGTTGTTCCCCCAAAGGGGCGACCCCTCTTTGCCATCACCCCAGCCGGTGGCAGGCCCACCACAGCAGGCACCCAGCCTTTATCCCCTTCCCAAGGGGAAGAGATGTCCCTGGCTGGGTACCTGGGGCCTGATTCTGGCAAGAAGCAGTCTGAGGCCAGCAGTCCATCGGGTGACATGGAACATGCAGGTAGCAAGAAGTAAGTCCACACAGCAGCAGGAGGTACTACACATCTCTTCCTGGGTTGTTGGGGTGGCCTGTTGTTCTCTCCTTTTCCACCACTTTGTGCTGAGATTAAAAAAGAGAAACACTTCATGTTGTGGGTTTCCAAAGTCGCAGCTGATCTTTGGTAAAGGTAAAGTTTTCCCCTTTGACAAGATTGTTAAGTCATGTCCGACTGTAGGGGACATTGCTCATCTCCATTACTAAGCCAAGGGAGCCAGCGTTGTTAAAGACTACTCTGTGGGTCACGTGGCCAGCATTACTGCATTGTATGCTATTACCTTCCCACTGAAGTGATATATACTTATCTGCTTGCACTTTTACATGCTTTTGAACTGCTAGGTTGGCAGAAGCTGGGACTAGTGATGTGAGCTCACTCCATCACAGGATACCTCAGCCAAGAAATTGCCAAACTGCCAATCCTGCAGTCATCAGAGTCAGCATCACCAAAAAATGTTTTTTTTAAAAAAAGGTTAGGGCAGTACATAATGTGGATCTACAGTCAGCCTTCCATATCCATGGATTTTTTTTATCCATTGATTCAAGCATCTATGGCTTGATAATGTCCCAAACAGATATAAATTCCAAAAAGCAAACCTTGATTTTGCTATTTTATATAAGGGACATCATTTTACTATGTCATCATGCATAATAGGACTTGCGTATCCATAAGGGTTCCTGGAACCAAACCCCAGCACTAACCAAGGGTCCACTGTACCTCCAAATCCCTATAGGAATGATTCCTGCCAAATCTTGAGGCTTCAATGCTGGGAATTGAAATCCCAGCAGCATCAGGAGGGCTGGCATGACCTCTACACATGATTTAATGATTTGCATTTCACCCTTTCTCTTAGTTGTTAAAAGTCGTGCACACTGAGGTTGTTCTATTTTGTGGTCACAGCAACTGGACATCACTGAGCCAGGTCCCATACAGGCTCCATTTCAACATGCTACCTAGTGAAATATCATTACCTGCCATGTGTGAGCAGTTGCATATACTAAGAAACATACATGACCTCTGCCCATTGCATAAAAGCCCTGTTATTGCTGTGGTGCTCTAAATAGACCATGAAATGTGCTGCTTCTGAGAGTTATGTGGCCCTTTTTCTCTGCACAGTTAAAGTACTATGATTCCACTTTAACTGCCATAGCAAAATCCTATGGAATCTGGCATTTAGAGAGGGGTATTTACTTACTTACTTACTTACTAAGGACCTTATCGCACACACAATTTTCAACGTTTTGGGGACTGAAGGAGGATGCTCGTGTGCACGCGCATCTGGCAGAAAACGGAGTTTATTGCACTTGAAGATGTCCTCCAAGAGGCCCCGTTCCGCCCCCGGCGCACACCCGTTCGCGTCCAGGCCTGACGGGCGCCATTTTTGCCGAAGGAAATTAATTTTTACAATAAGCTATTTAGCAACAATATAAACAATGGGCAGAGGTGTAGCATGATACAAGATCTGAAGGAGTAATCATTCTATAGCTGAGTGTTTTTATTCAGGAAAGGCCTGGCAGAAGAGATCTGTCTTGACAGCTTTTTTAAGGCAGGTGATTTGACGGCTCTTGTCTGGCAGGCCATTCCACAGTCTGAGAGTGGTTGCAGAAAAGAATAAATAAAACAGTATTAATAAGAAAGACACACAAGCTAGGAGATGCTGCAGCAGTTTGCTTTTGCCTGAGACTATTGGGAAGGGCAGGAGTCTGCCATTCTCATCGTCCCCTACTGTTTTGCAAATTTAGCACAGATGATCTAGTCACAAATCTTTTTTTTTTCTGACACATTTGACTTCTACAAGTGGGGAGTATTTTATATAAAGGAACCATTCAATTTCTGATTCCCCAAATGGTCAAGAAACAGGTACAATCTCTAGGCCTTTCATTTGTTAGTTTCTTTTCAATGTGTTCCAGGGCTAAATCCCCTTGCAAGTGCAGAACATGGTTGAAGTAAATACTTTAGAACAGAAATTAGTTCCACAACTTCTATAGAGCATGGAATAGATGAGGGTAGCATCTGGGTGTCAACTAGGCTTTCATTGTGACCTTTAGGCATGGACCACCCCACTCCTCAAACAAGCAGATCTGCAGTGCTAGCTGTGACACTTTAGCTGCAATTTCATCAGAGAACTACCTCCACCATCAGTGTTGTCCATTTCTAAGCTAGTGTCACAGAAGGGCCCATTTCATTTTGGTTGGATCAGAGGAGGGTACTAGACCATAATAATGCATCCTGGTTATTACTGATGTATCTCTAGATTTGTGCCATTACCAAAGCCCTGAAAAAACTCATACCCTCCAACTGTCCTAATTTGGCAAGAATAGTCCCAATTAATCCATTATCTTCCAACTTTTTCAGCTGCTTTTAAAATGTCCCAGTTTCTCTCTTCTCCTGTTCTCCTCTCCCCGCTTTACTTCACTTGCTGCAAACTGAATTCAATGGGCAAAAGTAGTTTGTGTCCCATTAATTCAGATGGGAAACTCCTGCAGCCTCTCTTTTCTTCCTCATTAATTACTTTTGCCATCTTGACCACAATCTGATGTTGTTTGTACACATGTGTCTTGGCTTTCTTCTAAGAAATGTTGGAGGATATGAAAAACAACTCTTTGGGGAATACAACTCCCATAATCTTCTATGGACAGTTTTTGAGGTTCTATGAGTTGCGGTCTGAAAAGTAACTTTTCCAAGCATCACACACTGCTAAATTTTAGGCAGATAAACAGTCTCCAGAATACTCCACATGGTTATGAATTCTGCTTTAATAGCCCTTATTTGGACCACTACAGCTAAAGTGGGTTCATAGGTCTTGGACTGCTTGCTCAGTTACAGATCAGATGGACTGACTTTGCACAGCATTCACTGGTGGATTTACCACCATGTGCTTCCTATTCAAAACAATGTTTTCAGAGGAACACAAAATGAGGACTCCCATTATGGAGAGCTTACAAGCCACCTGAATAAAAATAGATCTTTTGTGTGCTTCCTTGCAGTTAACTAGCAGTTTGAATGCGTCAGAAAGGGGGGGGGGATTATACCATCCTACACGAGCTGTCAAATTATCTGTCACCTAATAAAATAAATAAATAAATAACCTGAAGTTTTTTTTAAAAAAGGTAAGCCACAAAGGGCTAATTATTTCAACATTGTAAGTAAAATGTGAAAAAAAAAATTCCAATGGCAATCTCATTTATTTTTTTAAAGCATTTTGCCTCACTATTTTCCTCTTTATTTACAGAGCTGCCTGTCTCTTTCAAAATAAAACACTCATCTTATGTCAGACTTGCCACACTCTCATATTCTTTTCTGTCATAGCATATATTGCAAACCCAGGTGCTCTTCTGGTACATCTTCAACTAATCTTTTTTGAGGGGGGGGGGGCAAGGTTACTGTTTTCACAATCAAATTGTGTAACCTGAACTTCTTAAGCTTTGTACACAAGAATGTAAGAACAAGCTGTTCTCCAGGATCAGAGCAAAGGCTTATCTAGTCTCGTATTCTTGACCCTTTTTATACTGCACATTTATAGCACTATGAGTTTATTTCCTTTTCATTTAAATCCTGGGGCTGGCTGTTTAGGGAGGGGTATTTATAATTATATTGCTTCACCAAATTACAAATTCCAGGATTTCACAGGATATTACCATGATAGTTAAAGCTGTTGTACTTTGGCCACATCATGAGAAGGCATGACCCATTGGAAAAGACAACAATGCTAGGAAAGGTGAAGGGATGTAGAAAGAGAGGAAGACCACATGCCAAATGGAGAAACATTTGGCATTCTTCATGTGCTCATAATCTTCTATCGCCCTCGCCTAACAAATTTTCTGCATTTCCTCCTGCTTCTTTGGATGAACTCTCTACACTTCTGAACTCTTGCAAACCTGCAACTTGTTCTCTTGACCCAATTCCTACTCGTCTTCTAATCTCTATAGCTCCCTCTTTTCTGCCCTCGCTTCTCTATATCTTCAATCTCTCTCTCTCTCTACAGGCTCCTTCCCGTCAGACTTCAAACATGCTCTCATTTCCCCAATTCTGAAAAAACCTTCTCTTGACCCCTCCTCTTTGTCTAGCTATTGTCCGATTTCTCTTCTTCCCTTTCTTTCTAAGGTTTTGGAACGGGTTGTTTATTCTCGCTGTCTTGAGTTTCTTAAAGCCAACTCCATTCTCGATCCCTTTCAGTCTGGCTTCCACCCAAGGCATTCCACAGAGACAGCCCTCACCAAGATCTCAAATGATCTTTTACTGGCCAAGGCAAATGGCCTTTACTCTGTTCTCATCCTTCTTTATCTGTCTGCAGCCACTGACACTGGTGATCACTCTCTTCTAGTTGATATACTTTCTGACTGACTTGGGTTCTCAGACTCTGTTCTCGATTGGTTTAGATCAGGGGTAGGCAACCTTTTGGCGCGGGGGCCGGGTTGGTGTCCCCCCGACAAGTCGGGGGCCGAAAGCCGGGGGGTGGAGCTCCACCTCCGGGGCGTGGCTGCATGCTGGGGGCGGAGCTTCCACCCTCCGGGGCGGGCCTCTACCAAAGCCCTGCAAGGAGGAGGAGGCGTGTGCCCACCCTCTCCTCCTCGGTGCCTTTCTGGACAACACCCCCAACCTGCATTCCAAAGCAACACACACAGCACAGTTGTGCATTTCACATGGCTTTACTTAACATGGCCTCTGCATATTTCGAGGCTTATTCCATATCAAACCCCTTGGGTTTAACACTTAGCATGGTTTAACATGGCTATGCATATTGAACATGTCAAGGTGGTTTCACCGTCTTGGACCAAGGTACTTCTCAGAAATGTGTACTTGGTTAGGGACTTTGGTTTTTCTTCACTGCGCATGGGTTTGTAAAAATCACAGCAATTTACATTGGCCTTGCCTCAGAGGCTTTCTGATATCAATATCGCCATTAAGAAACCAAAAACACACAGAAAAGCACTTGGAAAGTCACACTTCTCTGGCTTCAGAAACAGTGCGTGCATGCCTCTCAAGCTGACTCATATCATTATCATTGTCATCATCATCATCATCATTATCACCACCACACTATCATTGTCAAAGCAAGGGAGACTTGTTAGCATTAAAAGCACACAAAACACACTTTGCAAGGTCACACTCTCTCAGCTTCTGAAACAGTAGTTGCATGCTTCTCACGCTGCATCATCATCATCATCCACATATCATTGTCAAAGCAAGGGAGACTTGTTAGCATTAAAAGCACACAAAACACACTTGCAAGTCACACTCTCTTGGCTTCAGAACAGTAGTTGCATGTTCTCAAGCTGCTCATCATCATCATCACACTATCATTGTCAAAGCAAGGGAGACTTGTTAGCATTAAAAGCCACAAAACACACTTTGCAATCACACTTCTTGGCTTCAGAAACAGTGCCTCCATGCCTCTCAAGCTGGCTTATATCATCATTGTCATCATCTCTCATCATCACATCATCATCTCATCATCACACGATACATTGTCAAGGCAGGGACACTTGTTAGCAATTAAAAAGAATGCCACTCACCCCCTTCTCTTCTCTCTCTTCCTCCTCCTCCTGCTCTTCCTCCTCCTGCTGCCCCCATCTCCTCTTGGCAGCGCGGGGCCGCTTTCTTTCTGCCTCCTCCTCCACCTTCCCCCCATCTCCATTACAGGGGAGCTAGAAGGGTGACGGCCAGGGCCAGGAGGGCGAGGGCGAAGGAGAGGAGCGCGGAGCCCATTTGGAGGCATGGCGCTGCCCTGGAGCCCTCTAACAGGGCTCCAGCGAGCACACCGGGCCTCCTACATGGGCGCCGCCATTTTCTGTTTTAAAAGGCGGCAAAGTTTCGCGCGACCTTTCTCATCGCGCGAGACTTTGCCCCGAAGTCTCGCGAGACGAGAAAGGTCGCGCGAGACTTTCGCCGCCTTTTTAAAGAAGAAAATGGCGGCGCCCATATAGGAGGCCCGTGCGCTGCTGGAGCCCTGTTAGAGGCTCCAGGGCAGGGCCAGGCCTCCAAATGGGCCGCACCCTCCTCCTTCGCCCTCCGCCCCGGCCTTCGCCAAAATGGCAGCCGGAGAGGGGCATCGGCGGCAGGAGGCCTCCTACATGGGCGCCGCCATTTTCTGCTTTAAAAGACGGCGAAGTCTCAGCGCGACCTTTCGTCGCGCGAGACTTCGGCCGCAAAGTCTCGCGTGACGAGAAAGGTCGCGCGAGCTTCGCCGCCTTTTTAAAGAAGAAAATGGCGGCGCCCATTAGGAGGCCCGGTGCGCTCGCTGGAGCCCTGTTAGAGGGCTCCAGGCAGGGCCAGGCCTCCAATGGGCGCCGCACTCCTCCTCCTTCGCCCTCCGCCCCGGCCTTCGCCAAAATGGCGCGGAGAGGGGCATCGGCGGCAAATCGGCGCAGGGGTGAGCAGGGGCCGGTTTCCTGCTTTAAAAAGACGGCTCGCCCCCGTCCTTTCGCAAATCCGCCGTCCCGCGTCCCCGCCCCTGGCCTTCCCAGGCCCGCTCCGGCAAAATCGCGCGCCCGGTTCGCGCCTCCGGGGGCCGGATGTGGCCCGCGGGCCAGAGGTGCCGACCCATGGTTTAGATCTTAATTTGTCTGGCAGATCTTTGCAGTGGTTGCAGGTGGACAGACTTCATCCTCTCTTCCCCTTATCTGTGTGGTGTTCCTGGGGCTTTGTTCTGGGCGCCCTTCTCTTTTCTCTCTACACACTGTCCTTAGGTAAACTCATTAGCTCATTTGGTTTTCCTACCATCTGTATGCCGATGACACCCATTGTATCTTTCCACCCTGACCTTTCTCCACAGGCTTCAACAGCAAGTTTCATCATGTCTCACACCTGTCTCACAGTGGATGCCCATCGGCGTTTGAAGCTCAACATGTCCAAGACGGAGCTTCTTGTCTTTCCTCTAGCCCACCCTTCAACACTCCTTTTCTGTCTCTGTGGACAACATTTTATTCAACCAGTCCGCAAACCCCACAGTCTTGGTTTCATCTTTGATTCTTCTCTGTTGTGTATCCCTCAGATCGACCACAGCCAAGGCTTGTAGATTCTTTTTGTTCAATACAGATGCTAAAATCCGACCTTATCTCTCTGCCTCTACTGCCAAGATCCTGGTCCATGCCCTAGTGGTCTCACGACTTGATTACTGTAACGTCCTCCTGGCTGGGCTTCCTCTTTCTCACCTCCATCCTTTAATCTCTGTCCAGCATTCAGCTCATGCATTATCACATCCCCACCGCTCTGACCACATCTCTCCTGTGTTGGCATCACTTCACTGGCTCCCCTCCCTTTCCATATTCAGTATAAGCTCCTGCTGTGCGACGTTTAAA